>NC_056737.1:1647718731-1647791231 GCF_019279795.1 Protopterus annectens | reverse complement strand
CACTGTGCTACATAATAAAACTGTCTAGGAAATCCTGTGTAAGAGTGTTGTAATTATAAGGTCAGAATGTAAAATCACAGGAGAATTATAGACAGAAATCACAGAAGAGATACACAGCAATATCTATATAGCACACTCAACCGTGATGGACAGTGTTTTATTTTTAGCAGACACAGCCATGGTTCGAATACTGAGAGTGGTAGTAAGCTGTTTGCAGAATCCTACCCCACAAGTGTACAGAACTGTCCAGAATGTCCAGTTAATCGGCACATATCTACCATATCATTTTGGTAATCTCTGACATGTAGGCAGCATTTCATGTTATATAACTGACTGTCAGGCCTGTACATATTTGGAAAATGTCAGTGCAAACAAAGTTGTCATTGTACAATTCACTAAAGGATTAAGAGGGCAAAAGTCAAAATATGTTCCGGTTCACCTGCATGTCGTCAAGACATGCCCAGAGTGTGTGCAATAAGAGATGGACAGGCATGTGCATAACATCAACCTGGAATCCGGGAATATATGTAGAAACAATTAGGTTGTGTTTGCAAACAATACCTCCACAGGTATACCAGGTAAGAGGTGTGTACTGCAGATAAAACTCAGTTCATGTATATAGTTGTCTACATCCATACCACTGTCCAAACATGGTAGTGCACTAATACCTGTAAGGTACAGATCACAGCACTGACTAGGAAAGTAATGAAAACTACAGGAATATACTAGTTGTTAACTGACATCTTTCTCCACCCCCCCACCATATCTGCAACAATAAACCAAATACACAACTCAATCGTTATGTGCTGCATTAAATCTACTGTTGGGACATATGTCCTATTGTTTGATAATTATTTAAATTTGTTTCTATGCATGTGCCATGTTGAAATACTCCCACATTGGTGGCATGCTGCCATCAGTGTAACTGCATGCTGTTGTAATGGCCACTGTGGTTCCATATATGTATGTGTTCTGTTTGCTACGCAACTGTTCCATATCTGGTGCTTGGGTTAATGGGAATATCTATGCATGCTGTTATACCTAATCCCGGAATGTGTTGACTATTACTAACCCAGATATGTTGTAAAATTGAAACACCATAGCACGTTTGGGAAGGCTGGTCCCAGCAGACCCACATGTCCCACCTCAGCTGGCCATGGCACCGGGCACCAGCATGTCTGGGGCCCACCACAGAACCTCCTTGTCCGTTGGTCCTGCACCACCTTTGGGTGGAACCACCTCAGGGGATGGGGCTCACCCCCCACTGGGAGTGGGCACGGACACGACACTGTCACCCATAGCCAGGTATGTGGCATGCTGCATAGCAAGCTCTGCAGGGAGTTCGGAGATCTGCTATGCCAGCTTGAGGGCTGCATGTCACAACTAGTGGGTTGGCCTGCCCCTCCTACTCAGCCCCCAGCACAGCCACCTTCAGGGCTGTGAAGGTGCAGTGGAAACTGTCCATGGGTGTGGACCTCAGTACTACTCTTTCCACTAGGTGGCTCCAGGGCTTCCGATTTCCAAATACTCCTCCCCATCAAGGTGTTTACCCCCCGCATGTGTCATATACTGCCCCTGTATGTGTCTTGTCTGTCTTGTCTATTAACCTACTCAACCTACTTCACCAAATATACCTACTATCCCTCCCCAACATCCCACTCTCACCTGAAAAAAAAAGGGCAATCTGTTCCCCCCAAAAATATCTCACCCCATACATAGCTGTCCATTTAGCACAGGTGTCCAATGGACACATGTATTCTGGTCTAATTGGCTTCACAACATATTATTGTTGTCCTTACCCCTCTGTCAGGGCTTTTAGTGTCCAAATCTATCTCCAAATTTAGTGTATATGCACAGCTGTTGCTGTAGAAGAAATAGGCAGGTATGGACCTTCCCTACACCCATCTTGTACATCCCTACCTATTTTCCCTACTGTATTTCCCTCTTTGTGCCCTTTTTCACCACTTTCCTATCAACTCTTTTTCTTTTCTTTTAAAGAAATTAGCATGGGGTTGTGCAGGAGTAAGCAATTTAAGCAGCAGTAACCAGGTTTAAGCCTGTTTTCATGGGGATAAGCAATGCCTACACAGCTTAAGCACTTTTAAGGTTGTCTGTAAGCATATTTAAGCAGAAGTTAGCATTGCTTACTACCACGCAAACCTGCTTACAACTGCTTAAAAGTGCCTTAATCACTCTGTATCCAATGGCCCTTGTTCTGCCCAGCAACAAAATAAGCTGCCTCTGCAAGGCTTAAACCCAGGACCCTACACACCATAGCCAAAGTTATTTACCACTAAGCCATGTAAGATATATGTAACCCTGATGTTTTCACAAACATATAATCCAGCACAGTCATTTCTCAGTTAGAGCGTCTTCTGTGTGGAGGCATACATGAATGGGGTGTGCCTTCGTTGAAGGTTGTGCATCAGGGCTGGTAACCCAGTACGTAAAAATCCACTACCAATCATTAACGGACCGGAGTTCCGCTGCGGTGACCCCTAACCGGGAAAAGCTGAAAGACACAAACATAATCCTGCACAGTCATTCAACAGCAGTTATATATAAATATATATACATACATATATATATATATATATATATATATATATATATATATATATATATATATATATATATATATATATATATATATATATATATATATATATATATATATATACACATATGTATATACAGATATATATCTAGATATAAAAGAGAACATAACAAATACATATATGACCACAGGCACCATTAATGGGGGTGAGTGGGCCCATGCTAAATACGTCTTGTACATATTGATATCACCCCCTCTCCCACAGCCAAACAGATCTGCCCTGCAATACAACACCAAATCTTGCAAGTCCCATAAGCAGGACCTGACACAACATGGCCACAAGACCTTAACAGTAATCCATCCCACATGTATGATGCCAGGCTGGTATCAATATCATATCATGCAGTACAGTCTGGCTACCATAGGGATTGTACAGTGTAGAAGCAATAAACATTCCTAAGATACATACACACACACACATTTTTGCAGATAGAAATATATATATATTTTTTTAAATTTCTAGTCTTCCACCGGGACACAAGTGCTCTTCAGCAATTGCATTCTGCTTGCTGAGCACACTCAAGCAAATCTTTTGCAGTCTGCGGCTACCAATCCATCCATACAGTATAAGAAGGAATCAGTATTGCAAAACTAAACTAGGATATACATTTTGAGCCTCAAGAGCAGGAGCACACTCAAGCAAATCTGCAGTCTGCGGCTACCACTCTACCCATACAGTATAAGAAGGAATCAGTACTGCAAAACTAAAGAAGGATATACATTTTGAGCCTCAAGAGCAGGGTCAGTCCACCCAGGCATTCTACTTGTATTTTTTGAGAGTGAAGCTATTACATTAGCAGTATTTCTTAGTAGTTCTCAGCGTGCTAATAAAACTGACTGTTGTAGCCTTGTGTCCTCCCCCCCAGCTAATGCAGTAATCCTAACTGTCCAATAGACAATATACATTTAATTCAGATCCCTGTGACTAAATTAACCATCAAGCAGCCCTCTCAGTGCTTTCTGCCTTAGTTTGTATCACTTGGCGGCCCACCTGTTTATTTGCATCTCTATACATTCCCTTTCATTGCTAATGTATCTCCCTACTCTAATCTGTGCAGAAACTGGTTACTAATTAGCAAGTCAAAGTGAAGACATACTCCCAACCTTAATAAAGTTTGCTGTCTCTTCTCTCCTTCACTTTACAGGTAGTTTGAATTCTTACTTACCCCCCTCTGATGCCTTCACTGATAGTTTTCCACTGATTGCCTCTCTGGTTTCTTTGCATTCCACCTGGTTTATACCCCTTGTGCTATCGCCCTCCCACAATACTAAGTCTATATTAGAATCCTGCTGAGCATGGAGCCATCTTTAAATTTCTAGTCTCCCACCAGGACACAAGTGCTCTTCAGCAATTGCATTCTGCTTGCTGGTAAGCCATTAGACCTCAGGAATTTGTTTAAAGTATTCAGATTTGTAAAGTAATACTTACTTTTTACTCTTGTCTTGGTGGGCTCTGCCCCGTTCCGTTCGCCCTCGCTAACGCTCGGACTCTCTCCGCTCCCGTGCCCTGCCCCCTATTTCCTCCCACCCCCACTACCTCAACATTTATAGTAATCACAGCCACACCCACAGCTCACCCTCACATCACCTCCACCAATCACAGCTCCTCAAGTCAAATCACATTATACCACACCAACTTACTCCACAAAAAATACTGCCAATCACTCTTATTCCCATTAGGTGTTTTTTTATATCACCCACACTAAGTACCCATCCACATATAGTGCAACCCTATAATTCCTATTCAGACCCCCACCTAGTACCATCTTAAACTTTATAACCATGACTATCACACAACTAAGTCTAGTCTGTCTTCTCATAATTCTTTATAACACCACAAGTTATCACTCTAGCAATATCCCTAAACTTAGTAGCACAACACTGCATTATGCACTCTCATATACAGACACCACACATTATAATAATATCTGTCCACAATTGTTCAAGAACTACATAACGTACCAATTCAGAACTAAACACGTATGCTCTCATTCCTACTCCAAATAAACACAATACTTTCTCACACTCCTCACAAACTCCAACATCTGTATCACCATTTTAACACCAGGCTAACCATAAGTGGGGGATATCCACCCCAACCCAGGCCCAAATCCATCCTGTCCAACACAAACTGCCCCAACACAAATGTCAGAACATAACACCCAACTATCTTCATCCCAGGGCAAATCAACAACAGCAGCAAAACCAACCATCTTTTAATGCTAAATATTAATATTAGAAGTATCAAAAATAAAATACCTGAACTCCAGGCCACAATAGCACACTACTCCCCAGACATAGTTGCTTTAACAGAAACCTGGCTAAATAAAAACTTAGCTAACTCAGAAATTCCCCCTACTGGCTACAATATCATTAGACAAGACAGACCACTTCGTAAAGGAGATGGAACTGCCTTACTGTATAAGTCCAACTTAACTGTACGTCAATTACCAAACTCCTACCCCTGCCCCAATAATTGGGACATATTTATCTCACAACTTCAACTTCACCCTAAAAAGGTCATCACCACAATTATGATCTATATTCCACCTGGTAATACACCTGCTAGCCTTGAAGACTTCTTATCCTGGTGTTCTTCCACATACTCACAAGAAACCCTTATTCTGGGGGATTTCAACCTAGATTGGTTCACCTGCATATCAGAACCACCAAGTAATCTAATAAATCTCCATGGCTAACAGCAACTAGTCCAAATTCTAACTAGATGTGACAAAAAATCTAAAAAGGAATCCATCCTTGACTGGGTCCTAACTAACAACCCCACATTGTACCCCAATGCAGGCTGTCTCCCAGACACCTTAAGTGACCACAACAGAATATACATTATACATAGTAGAACAAGCAAATGCACAACCACTAACTATATATTCACTAGAAACACAAAATAAAATCTCTTCTGAGGTCCTCAATACTTTACTCTGTAACTGTGACTGGACCCCTTTAAAAACCCTCCCACTTGACCAGGCTGTAGCATATTTCAACAAAACATTTCTACAACACCTAGATACGGTTGCTTCATTGTGCAAAATCAAGGTTAAAATCTCTACAATCCCCTGACTCAGGAAAGAAACCAAACAAATCCTCAAGTCCAGAGACACTGCCTGGCTTTACTATCAAAAAAACAGAGAAACACAAAGCCTAACTAAGTACCAAGAACTGTGCAACTGTGCAAAAAAATGCATTAGGCTGGACAAAAAAATCCTACTATATGACACTACAAACTAAATATCAACATAACCACCCAAAAATTGGAAAAATGTAAACCAGCTACTAAAATCCACCCAAAAGGCTGCCCCCAAAACAACCACCCCTGACACTAAAGTTCCCATCAAAACACAATCCAGCTCCCACTTTGTGAACTCAATTCTATCCTTAGTATCACAGGACAGTTCCTTCCTCACTAGCCCCCCCAACACAAATAACACTAATACAAGCTTTACCCTCAAAACAGTTTCCACTACTTCAATCAAAAGCATGCTCTCCAAAGTAAAAACCTCATCAACAGCAGCCAACCTACTCCCCAGCTATTTCTTGAAACTCACAACAGATGCTATTGCTATCCCAATGTCCACTCTCATAAACAGATCAGTTGTTGAAAACTATGTGCCCAAACTCTGGAAAATATCCTATGCTACACCCATACATAAAGGTGGGACCTCCACTGAACTTAATAACTACAGACCCATTGTTTTACTCTCCCCCCTGGCCAAAATCCTAGAAAAATGCATCCATATCCAGATGCTAAAATATCTTCTAGACAGAAACATCCTGTCACCTACTCAGCATGGTTCCAGACCTGCCCGTAGTACCACTACAGCCCTCCTCTGCTTCACAGACACAGTAAAATGTCTCAAAAATGAAGGCCTGCAGGTGTCAACTCTTTTCTTTTGGATACGTCCAAAGCATTTGGCACAGTCTCACACCAAATCCTGCTAAACAAACTAAACCAGTATCACCTATCAAATTCCACTCTTACCTGGTTCCAAAGCTACTTAACTGACAGGTACCAAGCTGTGAAATGGGAAAATTCTCTCTCTCCTCAGCTGCCCATGACTATAGGAGTCACACAGGGTTCTGTCTTAGGACCACTACTATTCACAGTCTTCACAAATGACCTCCATACCTCCACACAGCATGCGTCTATCCTTCAGTATGCAGATGACACTACCCTAATCTGTGCTGCACAAAACATTCCCACCCTCCTGCGAACAACTCAACTACATTCTCTGATGTTGAAAACTACCTAACCAAAGCCAACTTATCCTCAATCCAAAGAAAACTCAGCTTATGATTATAACCAGTTCTAACAAAAACACTGATGACAGTCAATTCACTATCTACTCCACAAATGCTACTCCAATTGCTCCAGTGGCACAGGCTAAACTATTGGAAATAACCATAGACTCCCTCCTAAAATTTGATAGTCATCTCAACTTAATTACTAAAAAAGTACATGCCAAACTGGGATCACTCTACCGTATCAAACCATTTATTACCAACAACACAAGATCAGCCATTGCTCACTCCCAACTTCTATCCACCCTACTCTATGCATCTCCCATTCTGACTAATCTCAACAAAACTGAACTAAGCAAAATGGAAGCCTGCTATAACAGAATTGCCCACTTTGCTGCAAATTGCTCATATAGAACTAATCACTGTACTGCTTTGAGACAGCTCCACTGGCTTGAACTGCCCAACCTCCTAACCTACAATCAGCTCTGCCTCTGTAATTCTATCTATTACCGCTCCAGTAAGTGTCCTGCCCTCAAAAACCTAGTACATCACGCAAACTACTACTAGAAGTCACCAACAGCTACAATAGCTTTGGAAATACACTATATAGTAGTTCAGTGGGTAAAAAATGGAATTCTGTCCCCACTAGCATTCAAAACACATCATCCAAAGCCTCCTTTAAAGACCTCATCAGGCAACATCTCAAGCAAAGTTGGCAGTGCCATGATTGCTCCCCAGGCTCGTGAAAGCGGATAAGGTACACATACTAAACCTATAGTACTTGATTAAGATTGAAAACTATTCTTACAAACACTGGCTGATCTACCATGTATGTACTGTACCTGTGTACTATGTATGTATTGTACCTATGTTCCAAATTTCAGCTGTACACCACAAATCTATTAAGTACCTTTATTTTTAAATACTTTTGTTTGTTCTCTCCACTGTAACTGTTGATGTGCTGCATACCACTGTAAAAACATGTCTTTTGTAATTTTTGTGTATACTGATCATGTCTAAATGTATCTGTAATTTTTCTATGTGGAGCTTTTCTTCCCGGGCCTCTGCTGAAAAAGGGCCTTTTTGGCTCAGTCAGACACCCCCAGTTAACAAATGTAAAATAAATAAAATTATATATATATATATATATATATATATATATATATATATATATATATATACACATATATATATATATATATATATATATATATATATATATATATATATATATATATATATATATATATATATATACATATATATATATATATATATATGTATATCAACACATATATATATATATATATATATATATATATATATATATATATATATATATATGTAACTACACACACACACATAGAGATATGCATAGGAAGATAGATATTTAGAGGGTGCACTCCCTACTGAACAGCCAGTATCCCTACAGTTGCCATCTTATCAGACGGACAGTGTATGAGTCACCGATACAAAAGACAATTGTTGCCTGAAGCATATACCCACAGAGAGGTCAAAGGATATAACACCACACACAGGTCTGCATACTTGAACAATTTTATTTGTATACTATTACAGTTATATATGCCATGTAATATAGCTGTTTAGACTTTGAAATACATACAAACAGATTAATGCAATTCTCAAACAGATCATTTACTACAGTAATCCAAAAGCATGACATATGTTGCTGTCCAGGCCAAGACCTTCAAGTAGTACAATAGTAAAGACAGACTGGGACACAGGATAACAATCAATCAACAGTAAGTAATGCAGATGTATAGTCCAGCAGCCTCTAACTACACTCTGTACGCAATCCCTAGGGGGAAAAGACTTCAGTTGACACAATGGGATGTATCTGTTACATAAAAAGGCATAACTGCAACCATCATAATCACACTGACAAACAGAACAGTCTGTATGGCAGGAAGCAGCAGGCCAGCATTTTCCCGGGGAGAAATGTATGGTAATGCACTTTCATATACCTTAAGGCAGCTTACACCTGATATCCCTCATGTTGTAATAGCCTAGGTTATTTATGGTGCATACCCCCCTTCCTCATATACTGACTTAATGGGGAATATAACACTGCTACATACACTGACCTCTGGACTGCAGAAGGGCACACATGTATTGTGCAGATGAAGCCCACATATATATGGACCCAAACCCACAATATGTGTGGGGGCCACAACATCACTGGAATGATGGCAGGAATGGCAGCATGACATAATCACAAGCCACTACATAACAACTCCTGACTGCATGTCATATGGACAAAGCCTGGTATGTAGGTGGAGGGCATAGGCCGGAACACAGGCCCATATGTGAAATAGTGCTGTCATACACTAAGCAAGTTGCTGGTGTTACAGGATAGTCTGCAATATAGCCTTAGTCAGGAATATGAAGTCAGAAACACAAATGGATATAGCCATGTACTGATAGTACTCAACACACACACTGCCAGTGATATATCTGACACAAGACCTGTGTGGTGGGCAGACAAAACATAACAGGCACACCTTTGGCCATCAAGTGGATAGGCCCACAGTTGAGAGCTATGCAGACAGACTGCATTCCATGTTAAACTAGTATGTCCACACAAACCCTGTAACACGGGTGCTATACAATGCATACAACAGCACTACTCACACTCTGTCTGTAGTTCTGGAACCTTAAACAAATATGTAGCTGGCCTGAGTATGCAAGTTCTTTTGTAAGAGGTATTGCTACCTGCTGTCTGTAACACTGCTGCCCACACATAGGAAGGATGCCCACCATACAGGAAACTTAAAGGGGCCACATCCACATGATGTAGGGATTTATAGTAGTGGGTTGTCATGACAGTGGTAATTGGAAGTACTACACAGCATGTTGCATTAAGGTAGCACATGGAGGGCACTGTATGTTGCAGAGGCCATCACCTGATCATGTGCATCACCTACAAAAGCCATGCTGCAATCTATTCAAAACAGCTGAATCAATTTATTGTAGAAAGAGAGAGAGTGAGTGAAAGTGAAAGTGAAACAAACAATCAAGCAAACTAAGAAAGAAAGCAGGCTAAAGGCCAAGCCACAGGAGGAAAAAAAACTCCTTACAAGGAAACTATCCAGGACAGACCTGATCCCCACAGGTATGTGAAGTATATATGCATGTAATTGACTGTAGTACTTGCTCCATAATAATGGGATAGATAATGTGGAATGATTTATATGTGCTATCAGGTGCTGGTGTTGTAATGATGTTCAGCTGAACAACTGCTGTGGACAATAGAGTCTGTCCCTGTGGGTAGTGGGCCATACCCATCAACTGTGCAGAACAGCACTGACTGACAAGATGTAAGCCATCATAGAGTGTGTTGTGTAATGGAAAGCATGTATATTACTGTGGCCAATAGTTGGTGGTGGAAGTAATGATATAATGATGGACACATGGGTTCCAGAGCCCACCATTTGCAGGATACTCAAGTTAACAGGTAATGTAGCATGCTGAAATGCCATAGGTGTGCAATAGGCTTACATGCAATCTGTCCCTATATATACCCTCCTAATGTTAGGCTGTGTCCATATGTGGCACCTGTCTGTGTTGTATCAAGGCAGAACAGTGCAGCTTTGCAGGAAGGAGGGTTAGAGATTGTGGACTTGATGTCTGAATGTACCCCATATATATAGGTATGTATATGTGTGTATAAATATATATATATATATATATATATATATATATATATATATATATATATATATATATATATATATATATATATATACGTATGTATGTCTACAGATGTACAGACACCTATATGTGTATATATATATATATATATATATATATATATATATATGTAAAACACATATATAAACACATATATACAACATAATATATATCTACACATATGTAGAGATGGAAAATCTCCCATGTCATACCTCTCCATAAAGGAGGCAGTTCTACTGAACTGTCAAACTTTAGACCCATAGCTATTCTGTCATCTCTAGCTAAAATTATGGAGACGTGTGTACACATACATCTCATGCACTACCTCACCCAGAACAAGCTGTTGTCCAACTTTCAGCATAGCTTTAAGCCACACCACAGTACTACTTCTGCCCTCCTCTCTTTCTCTAACTTCATTAACCACAACTGCAATAATAACAAACTATCCTCAGCACTCTTTCTATATCTATCCAAGGCTTTTGACATGGTGGACCACAAAATGTTTATAAATACCATGAAGACCTTCTCCTTAAACAACCATGCACTCCAATGGTTTCAATCCTACTTGCAGGGCAGGTAACTGGCAGTCCTATGGCAGGACAAGCTATCATCTCACCTACCCATCACATTAGGAGTCCCCCTGGGCTCAATACTAGGACCCTTCTTTTCTCCATCTTTATCAACAAACTTCATTCAGTCATCCCAGATGCTACCTGCATTCAATATGCGGATGACTCCACGTTGATTTGTTCTGACACCTCACCAGCTACTTTATTCACATTAACCCAAATACATTCAATACAGTGGAAAAGTGGCTCTCCAATCAACATCTAATCCTTAACCCCAACATAACTATGTTGCTTCTCTTCTCCCCCACATGCAGGACCACCTTGCCATCCTTCAACTTAACTGCTAACAATGGCACTATCATCTCCCCAGAAGCCCAAACTAAACTACTGGGTGTCATAGTTTATAACAACCTGATGTTTGATGCACATATCAATCAAAGTATCAAAACCATTAATAAAAAAACTTGGCTCTCTTTACAGACTCAAACCTTTCCTTACTCCACTTGCTAGAACTGCAATTGCCCATTCACATCTGCTATCAACTCTTCTCTAAGCTTCACCTTTATTCTCCAACTTAAACAAAACATACCTTAATAAACTATTATCCTGCTATAACCACATTGCCAGATTTGCTAGTGGCACAGCCTACCAGACACACCACTGTCACAACCTAAATCACCTAGGAAGGCTTGAACTGCCAAGCCTACTGCATTTCAACCAGCTAATAGTGGCACATAAAGTCCTTTATCAACCAGGAAATACATCTGCACTAAGAAATATTATCAGCCCCTACAACAGCACCCAACCACTGCAATCATCCACTAGACTCCTAGTTCAAACATACAAATCCAACTACTTAGCTAGGGATTCTCTGTTTGCCAACTCTGTTGGAAAAATATGGAACAGGCTTCCAGCTGACTTGACCCTAGAACCCTCACTAACTCAATTCAAAAACAAACTCAAGAAATGCTTCAAAACTCATTGGTTATGTCCTTACACTAACCCCGACTAGTGACCTCTGTATTTCTTAGGTGCCTTACCTTTAACTACTTCTAACTTTTTTCTACCACTCCATTTCAGGAAGGGTCAATTGTATAACTGCTGCTCAGTGTGTCTTAAACCTGAATGTAATGTTATGTATGTTTAACTCTGAAAATAATGTTATGTTTTGTAAAGTGTTTTATAATAAATTAGTACTATATCTGCTAAATGCTGCTGTTGCTTACAACTGTAATCTGCTTGAAAGTAGCATTTACTAAATGTTCAATGTGATCTTGGAGCTTTTCTCACCGGGCCTCCGCTGAAAATGGACATGTATCCAGTAGGACTATCCCGGTCAACAAATGTAAAATAAAATAAATAAATAAATAAATAAATAAATATATGTGTATGCTTACATATATACAAACACACACACACACACACACACACACACACACACACACACACACACACACACACACACACACACACATATGTATATAAATACCTGTCCCCTATATGTCCAACACAGTGCTGCATGCTATGTGTGAGGGAACATCACACATATCAATACACACACTCACACACACACATATATATATATATATATATATATATATATATATATATATATATATATATATATATATATATATATACAGCTGTAAGTGTGTGCAACATGGATGGTTATGTCACATGTGAACCCCTTGTTGGGACCACATTGCCCTTGTTTGTGAAGGTAGAAATGGGAATTTGGGGAAGGATTGCAGGTATATTTGTGGCTGTGGGTTGGGTTGGTAGATAGAGAGGACAGCCTACAAGGGTGGTATATGACACATGTGGTGGGTAAACACCCTGGATGGTGTTTGTGTGGTCTGCGATGTGGAAACCCCATGAATCCTCATATCGAAGCAATGGTAACAAGGCCCCCACCCATTGCTAGTCACAACAGCAGCTTCATAGCCCTGAAGGTGCCTGGCCTGGAGGCTGAGCAGGAGGAGCATGTGGACCCTGTGATTGTGTACTGAGGGCCTCAAGGTGCTGTAGCACATCCCACAAGTCTCTGTGGAGCTCCCTATGCAATAGAACATGGACCTAACCTCGGGTGGCCGGATCATGTCTGTGTGTGCCCCCGGGGGGGGGGGACACCATCCCCCTGAGGTGCTTCCACTTGAATGTAGTGCTGAATCAGTAGATGAGGAGGCCCCAGGATGGGTCCCACATGTGATGTGGCCTGGTAACATGGCCAGATGAGGTGGGAGAGGTGGTTATGCTGGCAACTGTTCCCTAAACATGCTATTGTGTCACTGTTATAGAACATAAGTGGGTAGTAATAGTCCACACAATCCCAGATAATTTCCAAGAGCATGCATAGATATCCCCGATAACACATAACAACAGATGTGCAGCAATCACCTAGCAAACAGACCACATGCATATATGGGACCATAGTGGCCCTTACAATGGCATGCAGGTGACATTGTCTGTAATAGGCCAGCAATGTTAGTGTCCTCATAGGGAACATGGCTACAAACACATAGAACAAAGCATGGTACAATATGATATATGTCCCAATGGTAGGTAAGTTGTAGCCATATCTATTGAATTGTGTGAACAGTTTGTTGTCACAGATATGGTGGGGGGGAGACAGAGATGTGTATTAAGTACTATGGTATCCTTGCTGTATGAGTTGCTCAGACCTGTTTCCATCTTTATGTCTTTCAGGCAAGATGTCCCACGGCCAGTTAACAGTGTATTCAGTGGATGAAAATGAGGTCTTTGTGAACCACCCGGAACAACATTACCAGGTGCTGTTTGGCAGGACAACCCATGAGCAGCAGGAGTTGACCACCCTGTGGAACGATCTCATCCACAGAGTCAATGATGTTGGCCTGCATAACCGCAGTTATGAGCAGGTCCGGCATTATTGCATCGACCTGCTTCACAATGCCTATCGATATGCTGCTGAAGTCTGGGGGGGATCACCTCGCAACAGGGGGGTGTCATGCCATCCATCCCCCCTGACGTGTTGAGGAGCTGCTCACCAGCCTATTGGCACCTGCCCGCCCGCACACACAACAACTGGCGGAGACCATAGTGGAGGTGGATGCAACCCACACAACGGCTGTGGAGCATGCAGGTAAGGCCACAGGGCTCATCAGTAGACCACTGTTGTGTATACATCTGCATCTGTACAGGTAGATCATGCATATGTGAGATGTTTTTATATATATATATATATATATATATATATATATATATATATATATATATACATATATATATATATATATAGTTTGTTGCTGCGTACTAGTAAACAGATGTGCATAAGCTGCAGTATTGTGGACTTGCACTGTTGATGTACTATAATGGTGCACCCACCCTATAGCAATGCCACAGCTGTGGCTACTGACATTACATCTCTTACACACTTATGTGGGTCCCTGTGGTATACCACCAAGGCAGCAGCCCACAGCTGGTGAGTATAGTTTATGTTCATGCTTGCCAATACAGCAGTCGTGTAATGGCTATGGTAGATTCTATGCACACATCTAACACACCTACCCATAATGCAAGCTGTCCATGTTCATGTATTGTTGCTGTTAACTGCACTGTATCACAGTGGTGACCATGATGGTGTATCTGAAGGGTATGTCAGACACCTGCAATATAACTAACATCCTGTCATTGTGAAATGTGTCCACAGGGATGAACATAATGGTGGGACACATGGCCTACAGTAGGGACATGTGTGAAACATAACCCTTATACAGTGCTACAACAGTGTATATACCAGTATTACAATGGCAACTGTTACAAATCTACACTATGGTATATCATAATACTGTGGTCCACAACCCTTAACACCTGCAATGTGGTCCCAACATGAGCAATGAGTGTGTAATACGGAATCGTAGGCTAGGGCAGCAAATATGGGGAATACATACAAACACTGGAAGCATATGTGTGCACACACTCCAGATAAAATATAGGTGGAGGCAGCTGTTGAGGTACTGACTGCATGCATTTGTCATGGAAATGCACCTTTCAGCAGGTACACCTCCCCAATGTCACACCATGTATTTGTCTGCTGTCGAAGACATTTGGCCATCAAATGTGCACACTTACCTGCACCAGAGGTAGGCATGGATTGCACACATCTTACATGACATGATGTGGGCCCCATGCCTAGCAGGTAGCATCCATGAGCTGGGCATCTAGCCATACCTCACCATTGCATATGCCATGGAAAACAGTGCAGACAGTCATGTATGTAGCAAGGATGTATGGAAAAGGAATGATGTAGGAAATAAACAGATAGCCATCCAAGACAAATGATGTCACATGTAGCAAACTGGTCATGCAGGCTACCCAGTAACATGCCACAACACTGAGGGGGTTGCAGGAATGTCTAACAAGTACTGGCTGTGCAGCACCCCTGTCAGCAATTGCCTGGATTCTCCAAGTGTGTGGCCTATGGGTTAGGGTACTCAGATTTGACAATTATACCACAGGAAACATCAGCCAGGCCTCTCTACAGGTAGTGTACACATAACAGAAGAGGTTCCCAACAGTCATGCATTGCAATGTGTACTGGTGTACTATGACCATGTTGGAAACTTACAGACAGTATCATGTAAGATACAGGTGCTGCACAACCAATGCCTCACCCCACCTCAGGCCCACCATCCCCATCTGTACTGTGCCAATGTCAGTGTACATCTGTATGTTTGCCAGTCATTAACTGGGACTAGGCTGCTACATGTGGTGTTCAGTGTTTGGGACACTACAAACTGACACACATGTGTAGGCCATAGTTGTCAAGCATCTGCAAAAAGGCTGAAGGTGGGGAGGGGGTGCCATCATGACACACCAGTGCACTGCAGCAGGGATCCCAAAGATGCTATGAATGGCTGTATCTGCACAGAGTCAGGTTTAGGAACTGTGGCAGATGTAACCCTGACTTCACAGCAATACTGACAGCAGTGTGTGAAGTCCAAGGGATATTCACATGAGTTGACTTTGCAATCATGCAGAGTTGGCGGGACATGTGTAAGGCAGACTGACCATATACTGGCAAATGCAGATGGCCCATGCTAGTATAACCCTACCAGGAATAGTGACTTTTGTAGTACACATAACAATAGGTGCAACAAACCATCATGATAAGGGTGTGCACACATATGCACCCACGAAGTGTATTCATCTCGTTCAGCATCTGCATACCTAACAAATTTTTTAGACACTGCATGTGAATGTAAAGGACATATGTCTCATATCAGGCTCATGTAATCATTTTAAACAACTATATACAATATTTACACTACCCTGATCTTCAATTATATACACTGTATGTTATTAAATATAGAATTAACAGATCAGTTATCAGAAATACAATATTGATTATTGCAGAATGTCCAGCAAAGATATAACTTTCTTCCAAGGATTATTTACCAATGGTCTGGGATAGATTTGTAGTTCTTTGATTTTTATTTCCATCAATGCAGTTGTCTTCAGTTGTTGTTTCTTTCGGCTTATCCCGGTTAGGGGTCGCCACAGCGGAACTCCGGTCCGCTAATGTTTGGTAGTGGATTTTTACATGCCGAGTTACTAGCCCTGATGCACAACCTTCACCGAAGGCACGCCCATTCACGCATGCCTCCACACAGAAGACTCTCTAGCTGAGAATCGAATGTGACAATGTCTTGCTGTGAGGCGACAACGCTACCGCAGCACCACTACCGTGGTTAATGCAGTTGTCTTCAGTAAAGTGTAGAATTCTTCCAAGGTCGGGGGTGTATTTGAATTCCACCTTCTGGTTACGCATTTCCTAGATATAGCAATTATTGTCCATAACAAATACATATTTGTCTTATTCAGGTAGGGACCTTCATTTACATTTAGTGTTATCAATACTTTAGTTAAGGTAAATGATTTATTAAATAAAGCTTGTAAAAAATGATTGATTCCATTCCAATATGATTTAATTTTATTACATTCATAAAAATATGAATCCAGTCTGCTTTATTTGACTTTTCACCCCTCCAGCAAAAACGATTTTAGTAGTACTGATCTTTTTAATTCTATCTGGTGTTAAAAATGCTCTATGTAAGTATTTCCAGTTAAATATTTTCCAGTACTGTGTGTTAGAGGTGTAATTAACTGATAGTAAGATGTTAGTTTTAATTTCTTCTGTTAACTGCAATGACTGACCTTTTGTTAAGAACTGCCGGTATGATGGTTTGGGAATTGTTTTATATGTTATTAACTCTTTATATAGATTTGAAATGGAATTTTTCTTTTCACAACTATTATATATACATTCATACAGAAAACTTATTAGATTTGGAATTGCTTTAAATGAAGAATTATTAATTAATCTGCATAAATCTTGAGTGTACGTTAGAATGCTTTGTAAGGTTAACCAGTCCTGTGTTGGAATATTTTAAGCAGTTTTTATCATATGTATATCTAAAACATTTAATTTATTTACACATTGAAACCAGCATAAGAATCCATTTTTTCCCAGGAGGTTATTGTTTCCCTATATATTTTGTGAGGAAAGTTCTTAGTGATGGTAAATGGGGTTAAAAGGTCAAACCAAAGTTTTAGATCTATGTTTGAATTGATAAGTTTCCTAAAGGAATTGATGTAATGCTTAATCAGTGTTGTTTTAGAAGGTTTTGTTATATTATATTGTATGCTTATGCATAGTATGTACCAGGGTTAGTTTGATTTGTCTTCTATTCAAAATTTTTTTAACAGATTAAATTAATTTGTTAATATAGCCATTGTTAATTCTTTCCAGTTGGCAAAATAATTTGGGTTTATCCAGTCTATTTTAGTTTTAAGCACAGATGCATCTTTATATGTTTCTATTTCTGGGAAGTTCAATCCTCCTTGTTTCCAGGGTCTAATGTGATGAGTTAGAGCTACGCTATTCTTTTTGGGCTACCATAAAAATTTGGGTCAATATTAGAACACCAAACATGGATAGATTCTGAGGTGAAAGGACCTAATTTAATGGAGGCTAAGTTATTAATATATATGTTTTTTAGTAATAAGATGAAGGGAAAAATAATGCTAAAGTTTTAAATAGATATTCCCAGTTGAGGGAATCAAAGGCTTTTTCTATGTCTAATCCGATTACAAGTGTTTCTCTATCTTCTTTATTCACATAATCTGTAAGAGTAAGTATCCTTTTAATATTATTATTTGTGTGCCTGTTATATAAAAATCCAGTTTGATCATTATTAATTGTCTTTGAAAGTGGGATTTTCATTCTGTTAGCTAGGATTGACATGAATATTTTGCAATCATTATTCAGTAATGATATAGGTCTGTATGAGGTGCAAAGTTCTGATGGTTTATTATCTTTTAGAATTGGTGTTATGAGAGAATATTTCCACGAGGGCGGTATTTTTGCTTCTGACTGGACTTATAGGTTCATAGGTAGATACTAGGCTATCTGCCCTAGGGCATTTATAAGCCTAGCCAGAGTGTATTTGGCTTCCGCCTCCCTATTAGATTAGCCTACTGTGCCTCTGTAAAGTAGGTCACATAAGGTACCCTTTTAAGATTAGTTTACTGTGCCTCTGTTTAGCAGGGACAGAGAAGAGATCAACGGGGTGAATTTGCAATTTCCCATCCACGCGTCCAGATTTCGCTTGAAGAGGGTCAGCAAGGGGCTATGTCTAACATGAATTGGGATTCTATTCCAGAGTGAGGGGAGCCTCTGGGAAATAAATCTGTCCCTCCAGCATGTCCTATTTATTTTTGTGCTGAGGTTTAGGTCCCTGGAGCATGTAGCTCTAAGGGACTTGGATTTTTTGAGGTGGAGCATGTCCATTAATTCTGGGTTTGACATGGCTTTGTACGTCAGGCATAGATCGCTTCTGAGTAGGCGGTAAGCAACTGAGTAGAGCTGGAGTTTCTTTAGTCGAGCTGCATAGGACATCTGTTTGTAGCCCATGATCCTCTTGGTGAGGTACTTTTGGGTTCTCTCCAGTTGCTGCAGGTGTCGGGTAAGGAACATCCCAAAAGGGGCATTGTATTCAATTATGGGCCTGATGAGTGATGAGTAGAGGGGCACAATGACCTCTCTTGATCTAGATGCGAACCCTTTTGTGATAAGGTGGGCTATATAGAAGGTCTTTCTAACCACTTTGGCAATGTGATTATAAAAGGAGAAATTATTATCTACTTTGGTCCCCAAATCTCTAATTACTTCTTCCGTACTTAATGGATTACCACCTATGTGGTCATTTGTGGGCACCTTGTTTTTCCCAAAGGGGATGACTATGCACTTTTTAGCATTTAGCTTGAGGCCGTGGCTCTGGCACCAAACATCTGTCTCTGTGAGACCCTTTTGGAGGATGCTTGTGTCAGCTGGAGATTCGATTATGGCCCTCAGTTTGCAGTCATCTGCGAACTTTGTCAGCCATAATCCCCTCGTGTTAGCCTGAACCTCAGAGAAGTATATACCGAACAAGAGAGGTCCCAGAACTGAGCCCTGTGGGATGCCACTTGTAACTGGTTTGGATTCGGACATGGCACCTGCGATTCTGACCATGTGGGTTCTATCTCTGAGCCAGTTTGCAACCCATCTTGTGATATAGGGGTTGATATTTAAGCTGGTAAGCTTATTTATGATGCCCGAGTGGGGTATTGTGTCGAAGGCTTTTGCGAGGTCCAGGTAGGCTGTGTGGACTACCTTGCCCTCATCTATGGCTTTGGTAACTGTTTCAAAGAAATTAACTAGGTTTAAGAGGCAAGATCTGCCCTTAACAAAGCTGAATTGGGTAGGGTCCAGTGTTTGGAGTCTCCCAATGTCTTTGTTTATGAGTTCCATGATAATACGCTCCATAGCTTTACAGACCAGACTAGTCAGGCTTATGGGGGGATAGTTTCCAGGGTCTGTTGTGGCACCACCTTTGTGGAGTGGGACCACTGTAGCTGTAGGCCATTCTTTGGGTACATATCCTGTAGTAAGGCTAAGTTTGAACAGTGACTTAATGTGAGGGTTCAGTTCTTCTTTGAGCTTGTGTAAGACACAGCCTGGGACACCGTCCGGTCCCATAGATGCTGTGTTTTTTGCTTTGGAGAGGGCAGCTTTCACCTGTGCATCTGTGATGTCAGGGAGGTTACATTCAGTTGGGATAGGCATTTGCTCCTTTGGCGTGGAAGGGGGGGAGAAGTTTGCACTGAATCTGTCTGCCAGGATGTTGGCTATGTCTGTAGGTGTGGTATATTTTGTACTGCTATGCAACAATTCAGAGCATATCTGGGAGTTTCCACCCATGTTCCTGACATAACTAAAGAAGGCCTTGTGATTATCATTAGTGTCTATTAGTGTCTAGGGCAATTTTTCTTTCGAAGCTGGCCTTTGATGATTTTATGAGGGATCGAAGTTTCTTGCTAATACTGATCAGAGATGCCTTTCCTTTTTGGGATTTTGCTCTGTCATGTAGTAGCTTCCTCTTTCTGTTGTATAGCTTATTTATGGCCGTGGTCCACCAGACCGGTCTCCTGTTTTTGGAGGAGTGACTCTTCGATTTATTTGTGATAGCACAATCCTTGCATTCCTGCAAGTGCTCATAGAATGCACTTGTAAAGGATTTTGCAGATTGGGCTGAATTATCCTCTGGCCAAGGGTCTTTGAAGGATTCCACCTCAGTCTTGAGAAGTGCAAAGTTGGCTTTTGAGAAATTCTTTACAGTGATTTTCTTGGCTGGGTGTGGGGATGGGATATGGATGTCCAGGGAAATCTGTTTATGGTCTGATCTTACCAATGAGGGGTTTACCTCTGGTGTGGAACATAGAGTCCCCATGTTGGTGATGTCCAGGTCCAATATGTTGTTCCCTCTTGTGGGAGTGGTGACCAGTTGTTCCATTGCGTTAGAGTTTATAAATTCAAGGAACCGTTGGGCGAGGGTGTTTGGGCTTGAGTAGTTTTCCCAGTCAATGCTTGGGTAGTTGAAGTCATCCAATAACATAGTGTTTGGAGAGACCTTCATATTCTCCAGTGTTCTCAGGAATGCCAAGTGGGGTTCCTGTAATAGGGATGGTGTTCTTTAGCAGGCTACAAACTGAAAGGCAGTTTTTCCAGCTGTTAGTTGCACATGGATGGTTTCTGATGCTTCGTGCAGTGCCACTAACCTGGAGGTGTAGGTATCTTTGATAAATATAGATACTCCCCCTCCTTTTGTGCTTCGGTCTGAGTTTTGGGGCTGAAACGCATTGTTTGAGTTATAACCTGGTAGTGCTGGGGTGCTCTCAGGAGCCTGTTATAGCAAAGTTTTATGAAAAAGGGAGATTACTGTTGAAGGGAATACTTTGTAAATTTCCGTAATTATACCATCTAACCCTGAAGCTTTATTAGATTTACTTTCTTTTATCTTGTCAACAATTTCTTTGTAGGATATAGGTTTTTGTAGGTCTAGTTTTAAGTTTTCAGGATTTTTTTTTTATGATGATAAGGTTTGTATCTAAGTTAATTTGGTTGGTATTTAAATCTTCTTTTTTGAAATGTTCCATATAATGGAACCAAAATGCTTCAAGGATGTCTCCTATATCTGATACTTTTTTCCCTTTCTTTTCATGATATATACTACTAATGCTATTTGCTTTAGATTGTATTTTAATTCTTGTAGATAAGTTATGTAGATATCTGGGGGAAGTGGCTAATAAGTTTATTTTTAAATTTTCTAAGGCTAGACAAGTTTTCTGTGTTAGAATTTCATTATATTTTTATTTAATTCCTCTATTTCTTTTTTGACTTCTGGACAATTATGATTTTTTTTTAGATTTTGCTGTCAAGAGTCTGGTTTGCAGGTCTAATGATTCAGATTCCCACTCTCTTTGTTTTTGTACCAGCTAAGGGTCTTACCAAATAAATACACTTTTAATGTGCCCCAAACCATGACTCTATTGATTTATGTTGTATTATTAATTTCAAGAAATAATTGTAGTTCTGACAACATCCAGGGTCTGAATTCGTTAATTTTTGTGATATATGATGGAATTCTAGTTGAGAAGATTAAGGTTTAAACTCTATTTGGAGCTTCATTATCTTAGAGTCATGATCTGAGAAGGGGCATGGAACTATTTAGAAGTTGAGGATTTTTGTTTTTAAATCTTGAACTATGAATAATTTGTCTATTCTGGTTTATGTTCCAAATCTATGGTCGTTATGGGAAAATAATAAGGATTTATCATCTTTTACTTTTAAAGTGTCTATTAAATGAAATGAATCAATCAATTTTTAAGGATTTTGAAATAGTTGCTATGCAAAATGACTGCTTGGTGGTTTCAGAAGCTTCTAAGGTAAATTAAAGTCTCCTCCCAGTATAAGATTTCCTTTTTAATTGTTGGAAATAAAATCTAGGTGTTTTTTAACCATTCCTGCTCCAATGCCTGGGAACCAATATAGATTAGCTAAGGTCCATATTCTGTTATTAAATTTAATTATAACAAATGCTAGTAGACCTTCTTTGTCTTCATATTTATAAATAACTTTTGGAGTGATTATGTGTTTCTTCCAGAGAATTGATTCTCCTTTTGTCTTTGTTCTACAAAGGATTGAGCTAAGACTGTATAGTCATTAGGGTTCCAAATAAAGCTATCATTAGTCTTAAAATGCATTTCATGGAGGAATACTACTTGTACCTTATTTAGATTTAAATATTTTAGTAAGTTTTATATTTTATTTGCATTATTTAAGCCATTAGTATTTAATGATAAGAATGTTAAATCCATTTCAAGTTATTGTTGGAAGAAACTTTTTGCTTCTTTTTTTTATTTTGATTATAGTAGTTATACCATATTCCCTGATAACATTGGATGTTATTTTTATGTGTGTAAACTTGGGAGTGTAATTTAATGTTCTTTCTTCTTTAAATATAAGTAGGGAAAAATTCTGGTCAGGCTTTAAAAAAAGTACATTTATAAAACATTAATTCTAAAGTATCAAATACAAGTGAATATGAATTTCCCATTAAACATGGAATGAAAGTCATTCCTGATCCAATAGATAAAGATAGATCTACTGGATTATCACTCATACCTTTAACCAACAATATCAACTGAGCTCCATATGTTAAATTATTATATGGATAATTTTCTTAAAAGAGATATGAAATTCTATATTATTCTATTATTGTTCTATAGTATTTTATATATCAGGATGGAATGTTAGTAGTGTAAACAATTATTATGTTGACTTAGAAAATATCCAATATTTAGTTACCCTTAAGAGATCCCAAACATGTCAGATATGTCATTTTGGATAAATTAAATGCAGCAGAGGAGCATACACTAAATAAGCCTGCAAAAAATAGATTATTACTAAAATAATTTGACTAAAAGAACTCTATAGGAGACAATGAGTGATTACCAATGAAATATGAATTTACTGTAGGTGTACTGTCTTCCTTTACTTTCCCACTCTTCAGCTCACCAACTTCAACTTACACTTATGAAAAGGCATGGCTTATCAGTGGTATGCTGACTCTGAGCAGAGGGTCCCTACATTCTAGTGTGCAGTGCTCTTACATATTTATAGATTTACAAAGCAGAGTATAAGAATGAACTATGATCACCCTGACAATTCCCATCCTGCATAGGGCACCTCCTGCTTCCAGAATGGGTAATCACATCAGGTCTAGAATGAATGTGAAGGTACCAATATGATAATCAAGACTTACCTTAGGTAAGTATTAATCAAATAGTATTTAGAGCATCTTAGAGAGTTCTCGGGCAGTTAGAATATTCTTGAGCCTCTCCTCCTTTGACCAAAAACAGAGATTTTCCTACCATTTCTTTCCCTTGTTTTAAATCAGTACTAATAAAAGAAACTCACCAAACATAAGTAAACAGAAATAATATTCAGTAGTCCGTCTTGTACATGACTCGCAATCCATTAAACAAGTCAGTGACTAACATCACTTTAGTAAACATTTTAAAGACAAATTAGAAATAATTTCCTAGCTCTTTAAATTTTCCAATAAAGCAAAAAGTTAATAATAAACTATTTTAACTAAAAGTATAAAGCATTTAAATTTGTCCTTACATGTATATATTTCTACGTATATTGTACTTCCAATAGCTGTCTTTGAAATCTGTACAATACTTCACTTCTTCAAATCATTCCTTTTTCAATTCAGGTTTTGTTTTGTCAAAATGGCAACAATATTTCAAGGGCACAGTTAATATTTAGACTGATGTTTCAAATAAATAACTTGTCAGTTACCAATTGAGTTAGTTTAGAATGTATGGTTAGTGCAAATATAGCATGTTGCAAAAATAATATGTATTTTTTGTGTGCTCTAGAGACTGTCATATGCAAGTGACATATATAATGTAGCATATATAGAGCAGATAGCATATGAATTTGGGTTGTTAAAGTAAATTATGCTTATTAATCAGGCAGTTTCATTTAAATTCACAAGTAATTTGGAAACATTTCAGTTGCGTTTCCAAGAATGTTTAGTCCAATGTGAGTAACTGAGTCCACTTTTCCTCATAAACATATGTCACTATTCATTAAACGAAGCAGAGTCTAACATCTGTCTAATAATCATTATAAAGACAAAGTGCCAGATTCTCGATGGCTTGCACGGAGTCTAAGAGTAGAGTAAGAATACATGCAGCCATCATGTCTGACGAGCGATCCAAGAACAGCCTGTAGGGGCGTGTAAAAGAGCTCCGAAAATTACTCTTACACGGATAGGGCTGGGACATGCAAATCACCTCAATTGCAGGTGAAAGGCATGCAAATGAGGTAGATTTGTGATTCAGGAAACCTGAACCTGTCTGAGTAAGAGCAGTGTTATTTGCAGAAATGTACTCAGTTGACAACTGAGTACCATTCTGCAAATAGCAAAACGGAGCCGTGACAGCTCCAAATAAAGGTTGCATCCAGTGCAGGAAGCATGACAATGGCCAAATATACGACCATTGGAAATGTTCCCTGATGCAAAATTAAAATAAAATAATTTTTTTTTCGCCGATTTCCGATGTTTAAGCATAGCGCAGCGCCGCGCAAATGGGCTGTGCTCTAAAAACCAGAATACTACAAATTAAAACCCACAAATGTGGATTTTATTGAAAGTGGTAATGTACAATGCAAGGGAATGGCAGGCTGAAGACAAGATGGCCACCGAGTAGAGGTTGCAAAGGGGGGAAGCTCAGTCTAAGACATGTAACCAAGCATTAGTAGGCAATCCTATGTAAATGAGTGTTAGGATAGTGAATCGCTAGTTTACATAGCAAATGAGCACAGTCAGTGGAGTGTAGGAGTACGATATGGGGAGTAACAGAGTAGAAGATGGGTGACATCACGAGGGGGGTATGTATGAAAGAAGTGAAGCTCATTGGAGCAGAGTGGCATGTGTCCGCTCTCATTTAGACATCATGGAAAGAGGTGTGTCAACAGGTAGGCTAGGGAAAGCCAAGAAATGGAAGGTGTATACCATGGATAACACCAAAGTTTCTTGCTGAGCATGCATGCATGCATGTGCGAGCCTGTAAACCCAAGTAAGACAGATTGCACCCGTGTAAGCGTGAGTGTGCATGTTTAAGCTGGAGTAAGCATGTATAAGGCTGTTTAAAGAGTTGTAAGCGCGTTTGCACTGGTGTGCGCACGTTTTAACCTGAATAAGCAAGTTTTAGTCTGTGTAAGCATGTGTGCATGCATGTTAGTTGTTGTGCTCGTGTTTGCGTTTGTGTGCACGGCGCTCCCCCCTGAGGAAACAGAAAGGAAAAAGGAAGCACAACAAATAGTAGGAAGCTATCAGGGAGTACAAGCAGAGCTAGCAGGTGAAAACAATCAGAATCAGGCAATTACACCGGCAGTACACTAGCCCAGCCCAGCCTAGCACTTAAAACTCTGCAAACAACAGTCCATTATGTTTCTCACAAGAGACACTGCAGTAAGCTAATAGAAGTGAAAACTGAAAAAGCTTTACTGAGACAAAGAAATATTATGGGGCTGCCATTGCTGTTATAAGGTGACATATGCAACATGCTGAGGGTGGTGACAATGGAAATGCTGCTGGACAACCCACAGTGGGGAGACGGAGAAGAGTGTACAGGCCCAGGTTAACCTACCAGGGGCTACATGAGATGGAGATAGTGGAACGCTATAGAGTGGACAGAGACCTCCTGCAGCAAATTGTTGAGCTGTGCAGGCCACGCCTCACACACAGAACCAACAGAGGGGAACCCATCCAAGTGGAAACCAAGGTATGTGTTGGCCTAAGAATATTAGCAACAGGTACCTTCCAGAGACCAACTAGTGATATGATGGGGATATCACAGGCATCAGCATCCAGGGTACTACACCAGTTCCTGGATGCCATGTCAGCACATGTCGGTGATCATGTATATTTCCCTAATTCCTGTGAGGTATTGGCCAGCAATATGCATCTCTTTCAGCAAATAGCAGAATACCCTGAGGTAGTGGGTGCAATAGACTGCACGCACATATGCATCAAAGCACAAGCCGGCGAGCGGGGTAGGGTCTACTTCAACCGCAAGAGCTTCCCCTCCGTCAACTGCCAGGTCATGTGTGATGCCCAGGGCATAATACTGAATGTGTGTGCAGGCTGCCCTGGAAGCTACCATGATTCCCATATCTGGCATCTGACGCAGCTGTACCAGACATTTGCCAATGGGGACATCCCGCACGGTCACATAGTGGGGGATGCTGGCTATGCACTGGAGCTGTGGCTGATGACACCCATCAGAAACGCACACACACCTGAACAGGAATGCCATAATGAGGCACACGCACAAACACATAATGTAATACAGCGTATGTTTAGGCTGCTCAAGTCATGGTTCCGGTGCCTGGACACATCTGGTGGAGCCTTGCAGTACTCACCAACTACATGTACCCAAATTGTCATGGTATGTGCTATGCAACATAATATGATCCTGTGAAAACAGCTGCAGCAGGGCCAGCATAGGCCTGGGCCAAACAGCCCCCCACCATTGCCAAGGCCATCACAGGCAGTGCGTGACTCGGAGGAGGAACAACCTGAGCCTGCCCCAGTAGGTAGAAGGAGGCATGCCCAGTACGCTTTGGCCTTGGCAAAGAGGCAACGCATAGCACATACACTGGCACAGTAGGAACTCTGTAAATGATACCCCTCTCTGACTTGCACATAAAGTAAAAGGGATGCCTAAGTTGACACTACCTGCTTCCAAACATGTGCAGGGAGTGTAGTATGTGCATCTGACATAGGCAGCACTGCAGCACCACCTAAGGCATGAATGCCATGTGTTAAGCAATATAAAGCAGTGCTAAACAGCAATTACCACCATGTAGTATATGCAAACAAAATCGCACACACCAACTAGCACAACTGTGGTCAATTTTCAGTAATACTGGGCAACGTCTAGCAATGTTGGTGAATATTGAGCAATGTCGGACAAGCCTGGTCTAAGTAGGGCATAGCTGAACAAAAGCCAGCATGCTCATATTTGCTTAACAGGCCCTTAAGCAGTGTGGTCTGCTCAGTATGAAAATATAAAGCAGTGATGGGCCTCGAACCCAGGATACTGTGCACTACAGCCAAAGTACTGAACCACTAAACCATAACAGTATTGAGGTGGTCCACCTGTATGACGGAATGTTGATAAGTCTATGCAAAGTATTCCATGGAAACTCTGCAGGCACAGCATAATCCTTGTTGAGTTATGACACAAAGGTGAGTCCTGCAGTGAGAACAGAACGTGACTTCCAACACACACAGTATAAATGTTAATATTGATCATGTTCGCACACATCAGCAAATGTAGTGGACCTCAGATAGCAACATACTGAAGGGTCACACTGGGCATGCTCACACACTTGAATAAATGAGACAAATGTCAGGCAACAAAACATGTAATGTTAGAACTGGGCATACTTACACACTTAGGCCATGTCTGAGTACAGCAGTGGGCCACGCATATCTGGCAATTGCATGTGTTAACCCAGGAGCCTGTCACTATACAGCAATCTGCCCTGTGCACAGAGTTATATGACAACAGACACATCTATAATATAGTGGAACCCTGTCATAATCAAATATGTTCTGCAGATACTGAAGTTCTTCATGGAAATTGGTAAAGCAAAGATGATAAAGACCTGCAAACAGTATCAGCAATAAACATTGTGCATCTTGAACATTAGCATAGGTTCAGAGGTCGATACTAGGCTATCTGCCCTAGGGCATGTACAAAGCCCTGTCAGATTACTACACTGTGTGTGTGTGTGTGTGTGTGTGTGTGTGTGTGTGTGTGTGTGTGTGTGTGTGTGTGTGTGTGTGTGTGAATAGTAGGTCACACAAGATAGCCCATGTACGTCTATGCTAGTATGCCTCTGTCTAGCAGGGACACAGAAGATATCCCAGGGGTAAATATACAATCACCCATACAGTCATCAAAATGTCTCCAGTAGGTGGTCAGTGGGTGGCTCTGCCTATGTGAAACTGGGATTACATTCTGTAGTGAGTGGAGCCTCTGGGATAAGAATCTGTCCCTCCACAATGTCCTATTAACATCTGTGCTGAGGTATACGCCCCTGCTCCAAGGGAGTTGGATATCCTGAGGTGGAGCATGTCCAGTAATTCTGTTTTGGGTATAGCTGTAAACAACAGGCACACATCATATCTGAGTAGGTGGTAAGCGATTGAGTAGAGCTGAAGTTACTGCATCTGAACTATGCAGGGCATCTGTGTGAGTCCCTAGATCTGCTTGCTGAGGACCGTCCGTGGCCAGTACAGTTGCTGCAGGTGTCAGGTAAGGTACACCCCAAATGTGGCATCGTAACCAAGCATGGATGTGATGAGTATAGGGGCACAATGACCGCACTTGATCTAGATGTGAAACCATATGGGATAAGGTGGCACACATAGAAGGTGTGTCCAACCACTTTGGCAACGTGAATGTTAAAGGTGACAGTACGAACAAGTGATGTCCCCAAACCCCTAACAACTCCTACCATATGTAATGGAGTACTACCTATGTCGTAATGTGTGGGCATGTTGTTACTCCCAAAGGGGATGACTATGCAACTAATGGCATTTAGCTGTAGGCCATGGCTCAGGCACCAGTCATCTATCTCTGTGAGACCCTGATTGAGTATGCATGTGGCAGCTGGAGAGTTGATCATGGCACTCAGTTTGCAGTCAAGTGCAAACATGTTCAGCCATATTCCCCCTGTGATAGCCTGTACGTAAGACAAATATATATACTGAACAAGAGAGATCCCAGGACCAAGTTGTGTGGGATGTCATGTGTAACTGGTGTATAGTAACATGGCACCTGCAATCCTGACCATGTAGGTGCTATCCCTGATCTAGGTATCAATCCATTGTGTGAAATATGTGTCCAAATTGACGCTGGTGAGCCTATGCATAATGGCCCAGTGGGTTATTGTGTTGAATGGTTTTGCAAGGTTCAGGTAGGCTGTGTGGATAGCCGTCCCTATGTTGATGGACCTGTTAGCCATTTAAAGAATACCTACAGGTTCAAGAGGCATGATCTGCCCCCAACGATGCTGAAATGAGTAGGACACAGTGTCTGGAGGTTCCCGATGTCTATGTGTAGGAGTCCTATGACAATATGCGCCATAGCTTTGCAGAACAGGCCGCATAGGCTTATAGGGCAATATTTTCTGTGGTCCGCTGTGGCACCAACTCTGTGGAGAGGGACCATTGTCGCAGTATGGCATTCCTTGGGTACATATCCTGTGGTAACTCCGATATTGAACAGTGATGTAATGTGAGGGTTGCATTTGTCATGATGCTCGTGTATGATGCAGGCTGGGACACCATCTGGTCACATTGATACTGTGATGTACGCTGTGGGGAGGGCAGCACTCACCTGTTACTGTGTGATGTCAGGGAGGTTATACTCTGTTGGGATGGATAGTTGCTCCTTAGGAGGGATGGGTGGGAGACATCTGCACTGAACCTGTTTGCCAGGATGTAGGCAATGCCAGTGGGTTCAGGGTAGGTTTAGTCAGTATGCAGTAACTCACAGCATATCAGTGAGTGTCCACCCAGGATCCTGACATAACTGAAGAAGGCCTTGTGATAGTCCTACGTGTCAGGTGCAATTGTCTGGTAGAAGCATCCCTTAGAAAAGTCCATGAGTGATTGTAGCTGTCTGCTAGTACAGATCACAGATGCCTTCCCTGTCTGGGATTGTGCTCTATCATGTAGTAGTGTCCTCCTGACATTGTATAGCTTATTAATGGCTGGGGTCTACCAGACAGGTCCCCTGCCATTGTAGTAGTGGGTCTTGTTGTTATTTGGGATAGCACAATCCATGCAGTCCACTAGGTGTCCATAGAATGTGTATGTAAAGGATGCAGCAGTGTGAGCCATATATGCCACTGTCTCAGGATCTCTGAAGGATACCACCTTGCTTCGGTGAAGTGAGATGTTGGCTCATGAGAAGTTCACCAACATTACCCAGGATGGGTGTGTGGAGGGTATATGTATGTCCTGTGAGATACATGTATGTTCTGACCTTACCAATGAGGGGTGTATCGCTGGTGTGGAACATAGAGTCCCCATGTTGGTGATGAGCAGGTCCAATATGTATTCCCCCTTGTGGCTGTGCTGACTGGTTGTGCCAAAGCATATGAGTCCACAAATTGTAGTGACTGTTGGGTGAGGTTGTCAGGGCTTGAGTAGTATCCTCAGTCAATATGTGTGTATATGAAGTCACACAATATAATGGTGTCTGTGGAGACCTTCATATTCTCCATAGTTCCCACAAAAGCCGAGTGTGGTTCCTGAGTTTGGGAATGTGTTCTGTAGCAGGCAACAAACTGAAAGGCAGTATTGCACAATGGTACTAGTATATGTATAGTCTGTGATGCTTTGTGCAGTGCTACTAACCTGGAGGTGTGTGTATCTGTGATGTATATGGATACTCCCCCTAGTTGTGTTGTCTGTTCCAAGTGTTGTTGTCAGACAGCATGGTATGAAACATAACCTGGTAGTGCTGGTGTGCATAAGCGAGCCTGAACCAGGTGTCTGTCAGTGCACAGATATCTCCTCCATACTGAGTAGAGTCCTGAGTGGCCACAATATGAGGTTAACACAACTGTTGTTGAGAAGCATTACCCTTAGGTTCATTTAACCTGTAATGTCTATGGAGGTGGGTTTGTCTTCTGAGCCCTGCTTAAAAAAGGCACTCTGGTGGTAGCAAGAGCCTTAGCAAGCATACCAAAGTCCAAGGGTGACAAGTGCAAGCTGTCCATAGTGAAGCTACGTGGCATGTTGAGGATGTCACCATACTCTGACAGACACTGTATCACCTATGAATGAAACACATTTGTTAGCCAACTGTTAAATGTGATATGTGTGTCCGTATACTGTGACATCATAATTGGTGGGTGTAAGATGCTAGACAAGGTCAGGGTCATACTGGCCTGGGCTACATGATCAGAGTGTACCACCATGTATCATGTCATGTGGTCCAGGGAGTAACGTTTGAGGTTACTGACACCAGCATGGACAATGATGGTGCCAGTCTTGTACTTGCTTTGGAGTGACCTGACTGCCTGTGTTATGCGGCAGATCCTGGCACCCAACAGACAGCCCAAAGTGACTATTCCCTTGTCAGGGCTGATGAGTGGTACGTCAGTGTGTCTGAACATAAGTGTCTCCTATTACAGGTGTATTAGGTGTGTTGTTTAGCCCGAAGGGCAGTGACTGTGTGGCCCACTGACATTTTGAACTTAGTGATATGTGGGTATTGTAGTGGGGTAGCAGGTGTGTGTGTGTCTGCTTTGGAGGTCTCTGCTGCTTAGGTGGAGTACATTTACAGCATCCGAGTATGTCAATGTGTGCTAATGTGGTTTGAGTGCTCTTGCAAGAGGATATGTGAGACTGATATGTGGTGTGTGTGGTTACCTTCACCACCTGATAGACTGTGCCAGTCATGGGGCGAGAGAGTTCTGCTCCCTGTATGTTTATATAGGTGCATCTCACACATATATCTGAGTTTGACTGAAGGAGGAGAGGGTTGTCTGTGTACATGAGGCAGATGTGACATTGTGTCAATATCACAATACCCACCAGCTGGACTGAAGAGTACACAAAAAACTGACCCCTGGACATTCCAGGATATTATCATGACATACTCTGTAGCCTGATCACAAAGGATCAGTAGGGTGTTAAGCGTGTAAAAGAGTATAACATGGATTAGTGCTTATGTTCGTTAGTGTTTTGTAAAGAGGAGCTGAGAAGGAGTCCAGACTGAATCAAGACACCTCCTTCAGCTATGTCATAAATATCAATGTACACACATATAAGTCCTGAGTCAGGGCCAACTGTACCTGAGTGTCAATGCCGACATCATGACAGACAGGCCCATATGTACATGCCCATCCCCCACTGACAATAGTCCACAACATCATACCAGGAGATATCACATGTAGAATGGATGAGCAGCTACCTGCACTGCCAAAAGCATGGCAGCAGGTGGAATACATTGATTCCCAATATGTGTCATGAACAAACTACAGAACAAACAGATCATGCACCTGAACAGTCAGCTGAGCCGCACCCCCTACACAGGATGTGGAACCGTTGAATGTGTCACGGCTACATATTGACTACCCACAAATGTTGGTGCACAACACACCATGGGAAGTCAAGTCCAGAACGCCTATGAGGTCGGATCTGCAAGGTCATGGAGTCCATCATGGTTGCAGTCATAAACATTGCTATTGGAAGCTGACACACACACAACCCTACCAACTGTGGTATGCTTATGTGCGGATCATGGTTCCCAAACATGCTACACTGTTTGCAAGGCAGCCACCCAGGACATACATCAATGAACGCATCTACACATGTGTCACATAGACTTTGAGTAGCCCTTTATCAACATCCCAGACGCATGTAGTATCCCCAAAACCAAGAAGCTGTGCATAAATATGTGTTGACATATGACGGAATGTCAATGTATCCACAGATAGATCACACAAGGTAAGGATACTGAGGTCATGTTCAAGCTATTGACGCCTGCTGACTCTCATGGACCATTCCTAGAATGGCATAAAACAAAGTGTACACACGTCACCATGTCCAGTCTGATGATGTCACCATCCTATAAATACAGCAGGAGAAGGGAAACCAGCCAGTAAAGCAAATAGTGCACCATGTTAATGCGTCTCTTTCTAGTATCATAACATATTTAGGTAGGGGTTTAAATCCTGCAAAGTGTGTGTGTGTGTGTGTGTGTGTGTGTGTGTGTGTGCGTGTGTGTGTGGGGGGGTGTATGTGTGCAGTTTCCTTTGAGAGGTGTTCCCTTTTTGGTGACTTGGAAAACTCAGTAAAGGAGGTACATTCCTCTTTGGAAAGTCTGATGATGTCACCATCCTACAAATACTGCAGGAGAAGGGAAACCAGCCAATAAAGCAAATAGTGTGCCGTGTTACTGTGTCACTTTCTAGTATCATGACATAGATAGGGGTTTGAATCCTGCAAACAGTGAGTGTGTGTGTGTGTGTGGAGGGGGGTTGTGTGTATGTGTGCAATTGTCTTTGAAAGGAGTGTCCTTTTTGGAGACTGTGAAAACACACTAAAAGAGGTACATTACTCTTTGGAAAGTCTGATGATGTCACCATCCTACAAATAGAGCAGGAGAAGGGAAACCAGCCAGTAAAGCAAATAATGTGCCATGTTAGTGTGTCTTTCTCTACTATCATAACATAGTTAGGTAGGTGTTTGAATCCTGCAAACAGTGTGTATGTGTGCAATTGTCTTCGAAAGGGTTGCCCTTTTTGGAGACTGTGAAAACACACTGAAAGAGGTACATTCCTCTTTGGAGAGTCTGTTGATGTCACCATCCTACAAATACAGCAGGAGAAGGAAAACCAGCCAGTAAAGCAAATAGCGCACCGTGTTAATGTGTCACTCTCTAGTATCATAACATAGTTAGGTATGGGTTTGAATCCTGCAAATGCTGACTGTGTGTGTGTGTCACTGTTGGTCAACATGGTGTGGGTTTTGCTTTTACTATGGTCTGACATAGTATGATGACAACAGTAAGTGCATTGCAGACATCAGGTATCTGCGTGGCAAATATATATGTGTACATGTCCCCTCAATCAGTACATAGGTGTGAAGCCTGCATACTACATGAATACATTTGTTTCCATTGACAGGTTGTGCCACTGCTACTCAGATCGTAGGTTACATATGTATGTATGTGACATGGCCGTCCACTGTCGTGTTCTGTGGCCAAGGTCATCTGTGGCACACACACCCATGACAGTTACTTAAGAGTAGTGTGAGTGAGGGTATATGCCTGGGGTATATGTCAGACATGGTCATACACAACAAAGTCTGACAAGAATGGACAGTCTTTATAGGTGTACGACTGCCTTGTGGATATGCATTCAGGCCTCTAATGTCTGTGATACACCTTGGGACTCCACAATACCTATGGATATGTGGATACCAAGGGACACATGACATAACATGGGTCTGTATATACACAATGGTACCCGACATACATGTTGAGGGTTACCACCGGTGTGGTACTGATGGGATAGTATGTATAGTACATGAGGATGACTATGCCATAGTCGACTTACTGCTGTACAGCATGTATCACACAACAGGTATCTGTCTGTATGATACCCTTGTGTAGGATATGCGTCCCATCCAGGGAATGCATTGTAGGCCATTCCATGCATTCCCAGATTTGGATGGACACATCCCTAGTGTGTCTGCATGTACCTAAGGGGGCTATATGACACACAGGTGTGGTCACAGTAATGGATGGAGGTCATCACCACTGGTTAGTGTTATAGTGTAGCACCAGAAGGATGCAATTGATACTGGGTTCCCTACTACCGTGTGTCATTTGTCAGGACATCATCCAATGATTGCTTATAGTCATGCTGTTGAGGTTGTGTATACTACCAGACTGCAAATCATTGACTGATATTAACGGTATCACCCGCAGCATAGTGTCAACCCATGTCATACACACGTCTACCCATGTTAGTACATAACTGTAGTAGAATGCATACTGGTCATTGAAAGATGCAATGGGATATTAATAATGTGTATGACAGGGTATGCCACACGTCCCATGTGTCCACTATACCCGTACATCCAGACACTGTGCACCCACCATGTTCACAGATGTACACTTGCTAATCTGTACTGCACACATCACACACGTACTGTCCACTCGCTAACACATGCTGGCAACACATCACACATCAGCCAAGTGTCACATGGGTGGATAATACATACTCAGACCTAACAGTGGTGTGAACAATGCTACATTGACAATCAGAGCTTTGATGCATGTCTGCTCAGATATACCTACAAGGATGTAGTTAGACTTCCTTGTTGACAACTCGCTATTATTGCTACACTGCTATAGTGTCACCCTGTGCATCAGCACCATGTTAGCCTGTCCCTCCATTGATAATGCAGATGACAGGAGGCAGCACAGGTATCATCATATGCACAGGGCGTTTTGTTGTTTGCCAGAGCCTGACACTGACCCATCCAATCAACATGCGTGTGTGTGTGTGTGTGTGTGTGTGTGTGTGTGTGTGTGTGGGACAACAGTACAGCATGGGCCAATGTTGATGTAATGTGTGTGTGTATGTGTGAGCCCTACTTGTTTGCTTAATGTGTGTGTGTCTGCATGCACCCAGCTCCACCATGTGACTGCCATATACGGTGATTTGTGGGACAGCCACAGACTGTACCTGCTTGGCTGTACAGATCACTGTCTCCGGCCATGGACACAGTACCTGTGCCTGGCAGGGGTGCTACGGACTGTATCAGGTACTAACCCTGACTGGGTACTGTCATCAGAGGCAGAGGTATGACGACTGGACCCATGTGCCTGCTGGGACTGACCAGAGCCATGTGCACATGGTCTACTGGGATGGACAATGGACAGGCCAGCCCCAGCATTGCTGGGGCTGGTACTGCCACTACGGGAGTGGCTGTGAGCTGTGGGCCATCCGCGACCACTGCCAGCTATTGCTGTTGCTGGCATGCATCTGCGTCGATGTCACAACCATCCCGCACGGTCCTGGCTTGAGGAAGACATGTTGTGGAAGGCATCTATTGTCTCCTCCCAACATCTATCAATGACCTCGGTGTATGTCCGGATGGCACTGGCAAGGTCACGGAATGGATGCTGTCATTGATAGCAGTGTTATGTGCCCTCTGCGCCCTAAGTCCCTGCCTCGTGTACCGTTCCATACGTGCCTGAGCCTGCAGTACAGCCAGGAACATAGTGGTCGTCGTAAGACCTGTGAGGGCACGCCTGCCAGGGGCAATATGTCCAGTGGTGCTCCCTCGAGAACCCCCTGGACCTCCGCCTATGTGGTACCATTCCGGGTCTATGGCTATGGCTGCTGTGAGGGGATGCATGTTCCATGGGTACCACACTCTCCTGGTCAATGCCAACTGTATGTTGTCCCACCCCTATGACCATTGGTGGTGAGGGATGTAATGGCAGTATGAGTGTGTGCATAGATGGGGTTGAATGCTGTGTACTGTCGATTTGTGGACCAACGACAGACCCTGTCAAATCTCCCTGTGCCAAAATACATGTGTCATCATCACAACTATCCATGGCAGTGGCTTCAGGTCGTCTGCTGCTTTCGCCAAGCCCTACCTCAGCACCTGCGGAGGAAAACAGGAAACACATGTTACGGTCTGCACATGCACACATGCACACAGGCACACAGGCACACAGGAACACAGGAACACAGGAACACATGCACACTCCTCACTACAGCAGATACACACACACAACAGAAATCCAAATCATACTCAATACTGGTTGAAGGTGGGTGACAGTATCACAATGCAAACAGTCACGCACATGTGTCAGCATGCAGAATAAGTGTTGATCAAGTCCATGCAGTGTGAGTTTAGACAGCCATAGTTAATGACAGTGTACATGGCTGTGGTGCATGTGTGTACATGTTCAGTGATTGCCTACACCCTGAAACACAATGTGTACAAGGACATGACATTTCTGTGCAAGTATTATAAGCTCTGCAATGTCTTGTGCACCATCACACACAGGTATACATACCATGGCTACATATGTTATCTGTGTGTCACATGGATTTCCATGTCTGATTGCAGTGTCTGTGTCTGTAGCAGATAATTGTGGACACAGGTGTAGCACATGCATGCTATGTGCATACACAGGATGAGTGGTGCATGTATACATGATGGGATACCAATCCTGGACATGGCCATTGTAACAGTATGGGGTGTAGTACCATTAGCCATCATCATCACACATCATGTGGTCACTCAAGGCCACTAAAGTGTGCTAGACCACCGCCTAGCATGCTGTGCCTGAACCGCAGTGCCGTGGCTAAGTTCACAATTACACAGCCACATTGCACAAGGGTGTGTGAGGTGTCTAATAGGGAGCATTACCTAATATGACTGTGCTATGTGTTGAGGAGTGTTGCATAGCCCCATGCTAGGCCCCTACCTCTCAGGTATGGTATGTGTGGTGTGTGGATGACATGTGGGATACTGAAGTGTGACCTGGCAGCTGGTGTCCGGTTACACTATGTGTAGCATGTTGAGGTGTACTGCGTATAACAAACGTGTTATGTTGTGTACATGTGTGTCAACTATGCCTATCCAATGTGCAGTACAGTGTTGCCACATTTGTGTCTGATGCTCTGTATATTGCATGTGATTGAGGCAACTACTGACATTACTGAGATGTTTCACGTCTCAAAGCAAACATGCACAGCATGCATTATGCATAGGTGTGTTATGTGTACATGGCCTACACCTCACCTATGACATGCACAGTTCAATACCAAGTTTAAAGTGTTAACACACTCACCAGCATGTAACACCTGCCCTGCTGTCACACCAGAGGGACCTGCAAGAATATGACACAGTTTGCCAGTGGCCACAACTGTGACATTGCTACTGTGAGTGTGCTAAACTACAGTAGAACAACAGGCATAGGTGTACAGATACTATTCAAATTATCAGTATTGCACACAATAGGTAGCACAACTGCTAAACACAGTACACATCTCACACATGCATAATCTAACAATACAGGTAACAGTAGTCTATAGCTAGGGCATGTTACCTGCATGCTCCATGTCACTATGCTGGGTGGCTTCGGCCTCCATGATGACACATGTGTGATGTTGTTGTTGCTGTAGGCCAGGAACCACCACACTTAGCAGCAGTTCCTCCACTCTGGTGAGGGGGGGTGTATGGCCACCCCACCAACTGTGGCAAGCTGTTGTCTGTGGATATCAGATGCACGCTGCCAGACATGTCTAATTAAATCACTGCAGTGATGGCGTACCTGCTCATATGTCTGGTTATGCATGCCTATGTCATTTACCCGACGAACAAATTTTTGCCACGGTGCAGTACGGTCCTGCTGGTGCTGGCTGGCCCTTGAAAACAGCAGGGTATAGTGCTGAACCAGGCTGTGGTGGATTTCCTGTTCCTCTGAAACTGTGTAACAGGGGTTCCTGTGATGAGCCATAAGCCTGGAAGACAAGTAAACGATATGTGTGAGCAAGCCATGTGGCACACTTAACATTATACTGTAGAGATATCAGTTAACTGCCATATATAGAATCTGTTCGTCTGTCAGAGGATACACACATTCAATACCACATATAAGTGCTCAGCCCACAACTGGCTGACAGTGCCTGCCACACTCCATATGACACACCAGTATACACCAGTACTCGGCTCACTGTTTGGGATCCAATGCACAGCCTTGCCAGGGGGGTACATATCAAGCTAATGCATGCAGAAATATGTCATCCATTGCAATGAATGTGAAGTACAGTTACAGTATAACCAGTAACCCACCCTAGTCGTTGATGTCATACCCCTACCTAACATGTGCACAGTTGTTAATATAGCTGGCATACTGCTGTAACAGAGTATACATGTTGCTAGGTACACATGCAAACTCTGCATCGCACATGTGATTGCGGACATGGTACAGGCATCATTACACACACATCAGACATTCATACAACACACAAATGTATGCTAACACAGATAAGATACCTATGCCTGAGGAAGGTAATCTGTGCAGACTGCAAGAAACACACACGACAGTGTTACCAGGGAATGTGAACATACACCATACTGTGCTATTTAGGCCTACAGCTTCAGGTGGTACAACAGTTCAAATGTTGGCTGGATTCACCAGCAGTATCACTTACTGAGCATACATGTATTGCTTCAGCCTATGATGGGACACTACAGTTGTACACAAGGAACTACGTCACAACATATACCATCCTACTATGTCTGCATCCCAATAACTGACACATCTTTCTCTGGCCTCACACTTAGGACACAAACGACCATGACAGAAACAACCTCACACATAGCTATCTCACCATCACAGACCTTGCACACATTCACTGTCACACTCATTCCACCTCACATAGTAGGTATTGCACTGTGTACATGTCTGTGTGCATTGTGTTATATGTAGGTATTACGCTATTGTCCCTGGGGCCTACAGCAGCCTAGCCATATGCTACCCTGGCCTGTGACACACATGCAATTAGATTTCACTTCCTCCTATCAACTGGATACACAGAGGTGATTCACAGGGCGTGTTACCTATCCCCCAGACAATCATCAGGGGTATGTCTGACATCTACTACTGAGGAGCCTTGTTTGTTCATGCTGGGTGGTTTACTACAGAGTATGGCATATTTGCCAATAGGAGCCTAACCCTCCAGCATGTGCTGTTTAGTGAGGTTGCGAGGACTAGGGACCTAGGCCGTGTAGCCCGGTGGGATTGTGAGGTGCAGACATGGTGGTTGTCTGACTGCTATGGGTGTGGCATACTTCTGTATGTCTGGCAGACTTAACCTCTGGGTGGCCGGTATACAACGCACTGTAGCTGTGAGGTATGTCTGTGGCCTTTCCACTTGCTGTAGTTGTCATGTGAGGTACATACGACATGGGGCATTGTGATGAGTGCAGGAGAACACTGACCTATATTTCCATACATGACACATCGTTTGTGATTACACGTACCATGTAGACAGATTACAAGACTAGTGTGGCACTGTGAATATTAAAGGGGAGGCTACTGTCCATCTGTGTCCCATGTTCCCCTCTGACACCTTCAGTGTTAGTCAGGCAACCACCTATCTGGTAGTTAGTGGGTAAAGTGTTTTGGCACCTGTTGCACTGCAGTATCAACACTGGTGTCAGTCCATGCCTTGATCACTAGGCACCTATATATATATATATATATATATATATATATATATATATATATATATATATATATTTATATACATATATATTTATATATCACTCTATATATACATATCTATATCTATATATATATATATATATATATATATATATATATATATATATATATATACATAAATATATACATATATATATATATATATATATATATATATATATATATATATATATATATATATATATATATATATATATATATATATATACACACACATACATATATGTATATATATCCATAGATATCCATATATATATCTGTATATATCTATATATCTCTCTCTATATATATATATATATATATCTATATATCTATATATATATCTATATATGTATATATCTATATATCTACATATCTATATATCTATATATATCCATATATATATATATATATATATATATATATATATATATGTATGTGTATATACACACACACACACACACATACACACACACACACATATATATATATATATATATATATATATATATATATATATATACATATATATATATATATATATATATATATATATATATATATATGTATGTATATATACACATACTTGTAAACAGCCACTGCTGTACATATACATGCACATATATGCAGATATACTGCCCACCTTTCATGGTGGGAATATCAATTATGGAACAGTTGTGAGACATACAATTATGTAATACTATTGCACAGTGTTGTGCAGAATGCATTTCGCTATCCTCAGGCCGTATAGCCATAGCAGACCTCACTGGCTGTAACTCAGCCCCACAGCATTTAACCACCACATGACATATACCTGCACTGCTTGCTGTTTTCAATGCCACACACTACAACCTACATAAATATGTGCACATAGCAACCTTCAAATACATATATATGTCCAGCCTTCACTAACAGTTACAGTATGTCCCTTGCCCTATGCACATCTGCATATACATATTGATATGAACTGCTACCAAATAAGGAGTATTCACAGAATGTAGAGTACCCTTCAGACACATCATTCGGATGCCAGCAAATACATCTGTGTTACATACCTTACCTTTGTATTTCTTACCTCAGTCTGTTGTACCTGTTGATGTTTCTTTTTTTTTATTTGTTTAGGTTGGTGTCTCCCACTGCCTCTGTTTGTTTTATTTTCTGTTTTGGTTGGTTGGTGTCTACAACCGCCTCTGTTTTTTTTTTGTTTGGGTTGGTCTCCCCAACTGTTTGTCTATCTGTCTCTCTCACTCACTCTCTCTCTCTCCAGTTGCTGCAATGATAGTATTGCATGTGTGGATAGCAAGTACATGCTGCTTTTGTAGGTATCTGCACATGTGCATGTGATGGCCTCTGAACCAATTGGTGCCCACCATTTAGTAATTGCATGCAGCCTGCTGTGTGGTAATTGCAGTTCTCACTGTGATTTCAGGACAATGCTTTAAAATGATAGGTTAGGTAGGCATAGGCCTTTTAGTTTTGCAAGGTGGGGACCATGCTTGTTTGCTGTGGACACTGTTGTGTCAGTCAGAAGGTTGGTATATGTCTCATATCTGAAGCTGGGTTGTAGCCAGTGAAATGCATGTTGTACTGAAACCTGACTTGCTTCTTCAAGTACACTCTTCTCAGTGTGTAAGTTTACTCACACCTCCTAATGCTAACACTGTATACATGGGAGTATGTACTTTCTTTTGGAATTAGGGAATTAACTGGCATACAACAGTAGTTATTGCAATGTATTCCTATGGCTTTCCTATTTTCCCTTTACATTCAGTCCTTGTAATGCATGTTATATTTCTTTATTGCAATGTATTTCTATGGCTTTCCTATTTTCCCTTTACATTCAGTCCTTGTAATGCATGTCATATTTCTTTATTGCAATGTATTCCTATAGCTTTCCTATTTTCCCTTTACATGCACTCCTTGTAATGCATGTTATATTTCTTTCAACACCAAGTTATCGTATATCTGCTGTGGCTTAGTGGTACATCATGCTGACTGGTTAGTCCAAGGTGTGGGGTTTGAGACTGACAAGGGTATTTTTTTTTGTTGCTGACCAATACAAGGGCCTTGTCATACAGAGTGACAAAGGCACTTTTAAGCAGTTGTGAGTTGGTGCGGGTTTGTGCGGTGCTTAGCAATGCTAAGCGACGCTTAGCGATGCTAAGCAACGCTTATCTTAGCTTATTGTATTTTAGCAATACTAAGCTAAGCCTAGCTTAGCTTATTTTATGTTAGCAATAAGTAAGCTAAGCTTTGCAGAGCTTATCATATCTTAGCAATGCTAAGCTAGGTGTACACATGCACACACTAGTGCAAACCCGCTTACTACTGTTTACAAGTGCTCACTCCCGCTAACCCCCGCACTCATGTCTTTGACAGAAAAGTAAATGGAGAGATAGGAATGTGGTGATAAAGGGTGCTCAAAGAGGGGAAGACAGTCAGGAAACTAGCTTGGGATGTACATGATGAGTGTGGAGAAGGTCCATAGCTGCTCATTTCTTTACCAGCAACAGCTCTGCATATGCAATACATTAGGTGGGATATTTGAAACCTTCCACCCCTGAGAGAGTGGTGAGGACATCTAAGTATGTTGTACTACCAATTATGAATATCAGGCACATGCACTGTTTGTGAACAGCTATACTGTCATTAGTACGTTAGTCACATCTGAACAGTTTGTGGTTTGTGTTGGCATTAGCACAGTCTGCTCAGGATGACTGGACATATTTCTGTAGTGTATGCCTACCTACACCCTTGGTTGTGCCTGACTACACGGGTATATAGCACCTTTGGGTAGGGGTGCAGAACTGCAGTGTGCATTATTTATTATCGTGTGATGTTTATCTTGCTGAACATGGAGAGTTGCTGTGTACCTGTAAGTCTATGATGGCTTGTAGTCTGTCTGAGTAGCTCCCACCTGTGGACATATCCAGATGGTAGACAGAGGTCAGCCTAGTATTCTTTGACTGTGCACCACAGCAGTCTTTTCAGCACCTGAACAATGGCATTGTCACAGGTGGTTGCTAGCAGTACATGGCTACATCTCTTGCTATTTCTGTGTTGTACTTCTACATAAGGGCATGCTTGTGGGATTCATTCTACAGCTATTTGCAGAGTGTGTAACAGCAGACAAGCTTATATGCCTGTGTGTTTCTGACTCTTCCAGGCCTCAGATACTCTCACGTATATATTTGAACAGCCTCAGGGAAAGGTACATATAACTGGGATACACCTGTGATATAGTTCTGACATTTTTCAGTTCAGACTTTGGGTGCTTCAGACCATTTCTATTACTACACCTTTTCTGACGTGCAAGCGGTGTCTACTCTCACTTATTGACATTTGTTATTAAGTGAGATTCAACACCTTTCTGCCTACTGTTAGTACATTTCACAGGGAGTCAGAAGGGCACAGCTAACTTTTCTTTACTAATCAGGGTCATCACTGTAGAGCAGTCACTGTTGGGAGGTCTGGCCTGTGACCTATGCTAATATGCCAGTGTGTATCCTGATCTGATACTGTGTGGGGTTTGTAAGCTGCTACTGTAACCTTATTGCCTACTAGCATGGCTGATTCTCTTTTCACAGTCATGTCATGCAATTCAACAACACCTGCTGGTTAAGGCCCACAGAACAAGATTTGTGTTTTACCATTCCTGTTTTCCCTTTACATTCACTCATGGTAGTGCATGATAAATTGTTTTCAGCACTATGTTATTGTATATCTGCTGTGGTTTAGTGGTACTTCATGCAGACTGGTGAGTCCAGGGTCCCAGGTTTGAGACTGACAAGGGTATTTTTAGTTTGCTGCTGAGCAATACAAGGGCCTTGTCATACAGAGTGACTAAGGCACTTTTAAGCACTTGCAAGTGGGTTTGCGCGGGTTTGCATAATGCTTAGTGATGCTTAGCTAAGCGCACACAAGCTCACACTCGCGCACCCCCACTAACTACTGCTTAAAAGTGCTTACTCCCGCTAACCCCCACGCTAATTTCTTTTAAAGAAAAGAAAATGAGGAGATAGGAAAGTGGTGAAAAAAGGGGGTACAGAGAGGGACAAACAGTAGGAAAACAAGCTCGGGATGTGCAGGAAGGGTGTAGGGAAGGCCCATAGCTGCCCATTTCTTTAACAGCAACAGCTGTGCATATGTTGAAAATTTGAAGTGAGTTTTGAGACCTTCCACCCCTGAGAGAGGAGTGAGGACAACATAGTTTGTTGCACTGCCAATTAGAATTATCGGTGTACATGTCCTATGGACATGTGTGCAAAATGGGAAGCTATGTATGGGGCGTAATTTTTTTTCGGGTACAGATTGCCCTTTTTTTTTTTTTTTTCAGGTGAGAGTGGTAAGTGAGGTAGGGAAAATGGGTATATTTGGGGAGATAGGTTGGGGGGGTAAACAGACAAGACAAACAAGATGCATACAGGGGTGGAATTTGACACATGGGGTGGGTGAACACAACTGACGGGGAAGGTTGTTCGGAAATCGCAAGCCCGTGAGCCCACAGATGGTAACAGTGGAACTGAGATCTCCACCCATGGGCAGTCACCACTGCACCTTCATAGCCCTGGGAGTGGCTGTGCTGGGGGCTGAGTAGGACGGGCAGGCTCACCCATGAGATGCGCCACTCTCGCCTCAAGCTGGCGTAGGGGATCAGCGACTGAATGCTGGATCTCCCTACGCACCACAGTCCGGACCCTTTGAAAGGTGACGGGTGACCCTTCTCCACCCATGCTTGCACGGGGGATGAGCCCCATCCCCTGCAGCGCTTCCACCCGAAGGTGGCACAGGACCAATGGAGGAGGGGAGTCTGGGCTGGGCACCAGAGCCACTGGTGCCAGGTGCACTCACCAACTGAGGAGGGACAGGTGGGTCCGCTGGGACCAGCCTTCCCATATGTTCTGTGATTCGATGTGTTTCATTACAACATAAACAACAGCATTCCAGATTAGTTGTAACAGCATGCAGTAATATTCCCATTAACCCAACACACCACAGTTCCAACAGTTGAACAGCAAACCTAACGCATGCATATATTGAACAACAGTGGTTATTCCAACTGCATGCAGGGATGATTGGTAGCAACAGGCCACCATGAACATGGTGTTTGAACAGGGCACATGCATCAACATGAGTGCAAATATTTATGAAACAATAGGACATATATCCCGAAAAATATTTAAGATTACACATACCCACTGAGGTGCAGAATTGCATGGCTTATGCACAAACAGTAGGGTGTAGAAAAAACCTCCATTAACATCTTATAAACACTTTTACTCTACACTACATTCATCGTGACTGCAGGTGTATATTCCCTACATGTATTATTACACTTGCCACCATGCATTAGGTTGTGTAATGGGTTTGGCTAGTTCAATCTATACTTGACCTATATCTCACATACTAACTGTCCAGGATGCAGATGTTACTGCTACATATTTCATGGTTGAATTTATATTTCTTTATCTACATATCTGGATGTTTTCACATGACATTTTCACTTCTAATTGTACAGAACCCTGCATTTATTGAAGCACACTTACATTTCTGGGGAACATATTCGCATGCTACTCTTGTGCCAGATTTACTTATGCATGCCAGCCAGTAACTGACTGTTGAGGACTGTATATTTACTTCACAGCTACTAGCACTTCCATCACCCACTTTAGATGGGACTGCAAAACTCTGGGTTGCCAGCACTTTCTAACAAATTACTATTTGTATAATGCAAGGGTACAACAACATTTCATACTAAGTTAAACAGACACACTCTGGGTTTTAGACCTTTATTAATGACATTACACACTTTTCCACAGGCTCACTCCTTTATTTGTTTTAATGGTATATATGCAGACATGTTCACGACATATTATACCTTTATTAATAGGTTAGCACACTCTTTTTTCAGGATCACTCACATATTATTTTATATGACAGTGCCTGCAGAGATATTATTCCAGACATTTGTTAGCTTTCTTAATGGGTTACTACACTCTTTTTCTGCCTCTCTAACATTTTTTATCTGACAGTACATGCAGAGAACTTATTCAGTCCATTTTATGGCTGTATTATTGGACTACAACACTTTCTTTCATGCTTTCTCCCATATTTTATATAACAATACATGCAGAATAATCACTAACCTGCCTGGTGGTGCAGCCTTAGCAGCCTATCTTCATAGGCTTGCTGATTCGTAACACGGTCACCTGCAGCTGTAAATTAAATGAAGGGATATTGAGACATTCCTATCCGTTATGCATACTCCATTTTAAATCCTTACATACTGCATTCCATGGCTACATACTCAGTTGTGGGGCATCCCACATCCCACGGGCCTCCTGTATCCCACTGGTTCAGGCGGTCCTCCTTTCATCTCTTCAGGTCCGCATGGTGGTGATGGACCTGCTCACCAGTCCGGGGAATGCCTGTGGCACTGGTGAGGTCACGAGCTAACCGGTTCCAAGCCTCTGCCTTGTACTCCATCCCTTGGAACTGGCCCTGCAGGAGTCTTGCCTCGTGATGGTGGACTAGGAGCCAAACCATGTATTTGGACACCTGGGTGCCCCATCTCTGTGCTCGGAAGCGCACTCCCTCTCCAACACCAGACATTCTGACCGCAGATGTGAGCTACAATTCGTTATGGCGTGTATTCCCACCTGTGGGGCTTAAATATGTCGCATTTCCTGCACTTTTTTGTGATTGGCCATTTTGTAAAATTCTCAGCTGACTGCAGACCTGCTTAGTATTGGTTAAACTACCATTCCTAAGTTTATGTATGTTAATAGTGGCTGTTTCCCCTATGTTGTCATGGCTTATTGGTTCTGTACTTTGATTATGATGCAAAGGGTCCTGGGTTCCAACCTTATCATTCTTTTATTTTAATACTGTCTAGACAGGCTAGGGGGTGTGGCTGTGTTTAAGCAACTTAGCACTACGTTGCTCCCCTGTGCCCTACAGTGCCCTGGTTGGTGCGGAGCACACATCCGAGCAAATACATTGCACTGGGTAAAGTATTTTTAAATGTTGGGCAACTCTATTGCACTGGGTAAAGCGCTATTCTACTATGGGCAACTCTGTTTAGCTGGGTGAAGCACTATTAAACTATGGCCAACTCTGTTTAGCTGGATAAAGCGCTATTAAACTATGGGCACCTCTGTTTAGATGGGTATAGCGCTATTAAACTATGGGCACCTGTGTTTACCTGTGTAAAATGTTGCTTAACGGCAGGCTACTATATATCTGGGTCTTTTAAAAATATAGATTTTGTTCGCTGATACATTGGCAATGTCACTGCTTTTAATAAAATTTTAATCATATTTGTCTGGTATTATTTCAAATACTGATTTAAAACATAAATTAGAAGGGGAGTGGTGGGACTCGAACCGTGAATGCCTTTTCTTTGTGCATATGCTCTACCATTATGCTATTGCTATTTGGATAAATTTGCATAAGTAGTTCTTATATGCTCTTCAATGTCACAATTGCTAACTGTGGTTAAGCAATGGGCACGCCCGCGCAAATAAGCGCAAATACGGGCAGCTATATCGTGGATTTAAAAAAAAATAATCTTTTCCGTTTTATAACTGATGGGGGTTTACAGTGTCAGGGAGTGTGGTGTTGGGTGCAAGTACATTTGAGTGGACTCACTCTTGTCTGTTGACATTATGCTTTCTAAAACCTTGCAGGGCGTGGACTTTTAGACTGCTCGGCAAGTCGGACACGCCCCCTGCTTGCCTACTCAGTCCATGTAAGAGTTATGGATGAGTCAGCATGCCCGCATGAATATTCATGGCATGCTGATGTCATACCGTTCAACTGCAGCCTCCGAGTAAGACATATTAAGTCTTACACGGAGGTTTCGTGAATCCAGCCCAGAGAATAGTAATTTCCTAGCTCTTCAAACTTTCTGATATTGCAAAATGTTGACAGTGAGCTATTGTAACTGGAAGACTAAAACATTTCAATACTTCCTTGTGAATGTACATTTTTACTTTTACTGTAGTGTCAAGAACTGTCTTTGAAATCTATGCATTACTTCACTTCTTTCAAGTCATTCCTTTTACAGTTCACATTATATTTTGTCAAAATGTCAATAACATTTCAAGGGCACATTTAATATTTAAACTTATATTTTAAATGAATAGCTATGAGTTGACAATTGAGTTTGTGCAGTGTGTGAGCTAACTGCAAAATAATACGACTCCTCATTAATATACCAAAATGTGCATGCTGATTGGTCAGCGTGCATGTTGTAAATCAGACTTATACTAATGGAAAAAGGTCCGGTCACCCGGACTTTTTCCATTAGTATGTCTTTTTTTTTTTTGTTACAGCAACGGAGAACGCAAGATCTCTGTTGCTTTTCAGAAACTGTCTCTCTATGTTAAAGGACTTTAGCATAGTGAGACAGCTTTAAAAAAAGCAATGGAGAAAGGAAGATCTCCTTTGCTTTTTTAAAGATGTCTCACTATGTTAAACTCCTTTGACATTTTGATACAGTTTCTAAAAAGTTACGGAGATCTTGCTTTCACCGTTGCTTCCACCCATAGCTTTGATGTACTGCATAAGCAGCGCATGCGCATTACATCAGAACTGCCGCAGAATACCAGACAGCTGCGGAAGGGCAGCACGGAGGCATTATACAATACCAATATTTAAGAAAAGCAAGTATATTTTTCTTAAATAATGTCATTGTATAATAGCAATAACCCAATTCTTGATGTGGGTAATGCTGGTTTTACCCGCGGTTGTCTTTGTTTGGCCACTCAGGCTTCACCCTCGTGACCAAACCACACCAACCATGGGTAAATCCAGCATTACCCACAACCAGGTGTGAGTTATTGCTTAAATAACATGTTGCAAAAAGTAATATGTATTTTTCCATGTGCTCTAGAGACTGTCAGTTTCAAGTAACATATAAAATGTAACTTTTACAGTGCAGACAGCCTGTGGAATCAGCATGTTAAAATGAGTAATACTTTTTAATCAAGCAGCTACATTTCAGTGCACATGTAGTTTGGGAACATTTCAGTTGTGTTTCCAGGAATATGTAATCCTATGAGGATAAATCATAAAATATATACAAATAGTCCTATTATGTATTTATTTTACCTTTTTTATGTTGTTTTTCATTTTAATAACTAAACAACATTACTTTTTCTTATTATTTGTTATGTGAGGCTAAAGGCACTTCACAGATTCACAGTGTCCTTAGAAACTGCAGCAATTGTTTACTGTTGCTATGGCAAGGCAAATAGAATGTGAAGAAAGCTTCACTTCTCTTAACCAACAGTATATTTTCCCTCCTTTTTTTATATATTTGTTAATACTAAAAATATAATTCAAAGGACATATGCACATGAATGGAACATTTCAGAGTTAATCACGAACATTTCCTGAATCCCAATAAGCATAACAGTGACTATCATTAATCTAATATATATTGTAATAACAATTAAGTTCACTATTCCAATTAGTCTACCTTAAAACTAGATTATTTTAGACTATTATTTATCTATGTATAGATAGTGAGTTATTGAATATATAAAGACTATATTAGTATAGTAAATAAGAGAGAATTTAGAAAGGCAGACAAGATGCAGTTAAAATAAATAATGAGAAAATATATAAGAGAGAAAGAAAAGAGAAATTTAAGAGAAAATACACATATACTATGTATGTTGATTTACAGTATAAATATTTTATGTGCTATATAACCCTCCTTCTGTGAAAGAAAAGTACCCTGTTTTACATACCTGGGGTAATGTGAAAACACTCATGTGTCATCTAGCTTCAAAAAATATAAAGATTCCAGTAGTTAGTTACCTTTGTTTTAAAATTCCAATCAGTAAAATTGGTCCTTTAAAGTAATGTTAAAACAATTCATATCATAGTAGATGCTTTGAGAGATTTGGCTGTAACAGTATCAGTCTTTTGCTTCTTCTTTTTGACATCTGTCCAGACATTTGTTTCTTTTGTTCTATTGAGAGAAGGTGACATCCAATCCATATTGACTGGTAAAGTAATATTATTAGTTTTAATAAATGAAGAGGCTTCCTCTAAGTCAATAAAAGTCCTCATCTCATTGGCATACAGTATTCTTATCTTAGCTGGATATGCAAATTGTGCACTGATGTTATTTTGTTTCAGAAACTTTATCATTGGCCACACTTTTTCCCTATGTTCCATTATTCTAGATGAATAGTCGTTATCAAATCTTATCAGGCTCTGTTTATATTTTAGAGGTGCCTTCCTCCAAGCAGATCTTAAAATCAGTTCCTTGTCCTAGTATGAAAGAAATTTGATAATCCTTGACCTAGGAGGAGAGTTTGAGTTAGTGGCAGGTTTCCCAAGCTGTGTGCCCTTTCAATGCCAAAGGAACATCCTTCTTTTAAATTTAAAAAGTCAGGGATCCAGCTTGATAAAAAGGAAATAATATCTTCACCCTCTTTGTTTTCAGGTAATCCGAAAATCCTGATGTTATTTCTCCTCTCCTTATTTTCCAAGTCGTCTACTTTATTAACCAACCAAGTGTTTTGTTTAAGAAGCAGTTCTTTCTGTGTTTCCTCTTCCTTAAGTCTGCTTTCTAAGTCATTTAGAGAAACCTCTATTCCTGTTATCCTTGTTTGGTTTTGTTGTAGCATTTCCTTGAGGGTGTCAGCCTGTTTTTGACTGCTTGTTTTAAGATTTTCCAGGTTCTCTTTAAAATCATCCATCTTCAAAGACAACTCCTGCAGGGTAGATGCCATCTGTTGTAGTTCCTTCTTTAAGGCAGCATCCTGGTGAGAATTCTTTGAGTTGCTCATTTTAACAAGTGAATATATCTCCAAGCTTTTTGACAAGAAATTATTTGTAAAACTTCACAAAAGTTTATAATTATGTAATTTAGTCCTTTATCTATAAGATTTTATACTTTGAAGAAAAAAAAGAATATTTTTTCCTGTCTTATTTAACTAGTTGTATGGAGCTCTAAAATACTGCTGCTTTCAGTTAGCCATTCAGGGTCTGCCCCGCCAAGGTAAGGTTTTATGGTTGTCAGTGTAATAGTATTGTATTGGTCATACGTGCACCACTGATGTTGAGCTCTGTAAATCAGACATCAGGTATTCACATATGACATCTGTCCACATATCATCCCAGATATGTGTCGGACAAACACATAGGGGCTTTGAGCATTACAGCAGACATAACTGACACAGTAATACACATTCAGCAATGGTTTGTACATCTCCATTGCTTTTTAAAATGTCTCGCTATGTTAAATGGGTTTAACATAGCAAGACGGCTTGAAAATAAGTTTTGCGTTCCCTGTTGCTGTAAAAAAAAAAGAAAAAAGAGTTATACTAATGGATAATGTCTGGGCGACCGGACCTTTTTCCATTACTATAACTCTGATTTACAATGTGCATGCTGACCAATCAGAGTGCACGTTTTGGAATATTAATGGGGGGGTCATTGTATAATATGCATGTTGACAGATGGGTAATGGGAGGTCTGTGTGTACTATCTTTGTGCAACCTCACCTGTAGGTGTGTGTGTGTGTGTGTGTGGGGGGGGTATTTTGTCTGTAAGTGCAATCTGGTGGAGTGGATGGGGGTTGATGCATGTAGGATGTGTGTGTGTGCATGCATGTGTGTTTGTGTGGGTGTCCATGTATGCACATGTGTGATTGCGGGGTTATTCATACGTCAGTACTTCCCTTTGGAATCATGCAGTACATGGACATGGACTGACACATGAGACACCAGGAATACTTGTCTGATATGTAATCACAGGACAGCTGATAGTATAATAAGGTCTGTAGCATGGAACATGCATTGGGAGGGAAACTAGACACCAGGTATACCCTTAAAATTGCAATCAGCAGAAAATTGAATGACTACCTATGTATGCAGCACTACAGATGCATTGGGGAATTACTAGACAACCCCAGGGAGTGTATCCATATATTACTGTTGTCCACATGATAAGTTGATTGAGCAGCAGATCTGGCATGTACTGAGCAATAGTTATGTATGACCATACCTCCCAAATGCACCGAATTCCTCAGTTTTTACCGAGTTTTGGGGTCAAAATAATGGGGCGCCACGATTCCCGAGTTGCACCCCTTCATTCCCGATTTTTTTTTAATTGTTTTCTTTTTGCGCTTTGGAACTGACGTCATCACATGCATGATGACGTCAGCCCCATTAGCCTGTCGGAATGGAGCACGGAAACATCTGCTTTTTCAAGTTTTTGGACTAGGCAAGAGCATGGAATGAATTTTCAACTTTGACGGAAAATAGTTGCAAGGCAAGCGTTTAAGTCTTTGGAGCCAAGCTTGCTTCTGTATTTGCTTGCTCATGGAAAGGAATGGAAATTACAAATATGTCAACGAGTCCTGATTGCTGATTTCAGGTAGTTTACTGCTTTGGAGCTGAACTAATGGGGGAAACAACTGCTTTCTCTTAGTACTTACTTTCTGCTGTGATTGGTTTGTTTCACTAACAAGATGTACAGTCAAGCATGTAGTGCAATACGAAGCCGCTTTAAGTGTGTCAATATATTAACCTGAATTCCCTTCAGCCACTATGCTCACATTTCGGAAAGTTAAAAAGAGCAACAACGCTGTATGCATTTTATTTAGAAAAAAAGTTTTTAATGCTATAATAGATTTAAATTGCCTTAAGCTCGAAGTAATAAGGTTAGTTAAAAAGTGCTCTAATCTCTTGTCTAGAAACACTGTTTGTTCCTTTCCTTTTTTTGCTGAAACCTGTATTTCGTTCGTACGTTAAATTAATGGCTATTTTCAAATATTCTTTTTTAAATCTCCAATGCGCCTGCCACAAACACAACATGACAACAGCTGTATGTTTCTATTTTGTAAAGATTTCACTCCTCACTTTAACATGGCAAGTCCTGTTTCTTTAAACCTAGTCTGTGATTTATAAGGTGAGAAATGCACAGGTATTCATGCATACTGGCTATTAAAAAGTTGTGCGCGTCTAGTGTGAACCTTTTTAAAATGTTATATACAGTCTTGCATGCAGTAAGTCTGCCCCAAGGGCTTGTGTCATTATTTAATGAACTTGTTGCCAGCAGTGGGTCATTAATGTTGGATCTTATGCCAGTAGTAGAAGAAAGTCTATTTACAAGGTATTTTCTTACTCTCGTATTTGCTCGGCAGTCGGCATACTTACAAACTTGCTTTTTGTGAAATGGGGAAATGGTGTGTGTGTGTGTGTGTGTGTGTGTGTGTGTGTGTGTGTGTGTGTGTGTGTGTGTGTGTGTGTGTTCCTCCTGTTAAGTATGTACATTATTTATGAGCCCACCAGTAACACAAACCAGTAAAAACACTACAGAACTCTTAAGTCGTCACTAATACCATTGTTTTATTAAATACAGGATATGCACTTTCATCTTATTATTAGTAATGAATTATGCATTCTGCAGTGTTTTTACTACACTATTTATGAGCCAGGTTGGTAGGGGGCTCAAATGATCACTGCTCCAGTAGTGCGAGTTACCAATTTCTGAGGTCTTGCACTAGTGCTGATGCCCTTTACTATAAGTCAATAAATGGTGCAAATGCAAAAATGTACCTCCTGTCATCTGTGCAGCTTGACTTGTTTTGTATATGCACACCAATAAGTCATGTCTGTCTAATAATGAAAAATTATAATTTTTATATTATTTTTTATTCAGTGTATTAGTAGTTCTTTCTTATGTAATTATTTAATAGCTTTAATTTGCTAGGTTGGTTAGACTGAGGCTTTTTTTCACCCATGCCATAAGCTATTATCAGACAGGATGTTCGAGTACAGACTGTGTGTGTGTGAGTAAAAATTCCCCCCAAATCAATACACCTGGTGGCTAGAGGTACTCACACTCAAACCCTGTACCTTTGGTACAAGGGAAAAAGAGTCTAAAGTCCCTAGCCACCACCACTTGTGAATTTATGCCTCATTTTTGTTGTACTCCTCATTAAATCTGTGAGTTTCCAGGATTTTTGTGGCAATGCAGTGACAAATGTCAATTTAGGATAATTCACTAAATCACAGGCATTTGAATTTCAGACTTCACATTCTTCAGAAAATAAATAGTAACACAAAACCTTTTATTCTAGCAATTTTCTAAAGTTTATAAGCTCAGTATTTGAAATTTGTCCCTATGTTGGGGCTGTATACCCACATTATTGGCTTTGTTCAGGTTTTTGTGCTAAGAAGTTGAGAGCTAAGTGAGAACTGAATTCTGTATTCCCCCATTATTGGCTTTGTCCAGGTTTTTTTTGTGCTAAGAGGTTGAGATCTATGGTGAGAAGTGAGAACTGAATTCACTAAATGATAACCATTTAAGTTTCAGTCGTTCTGTCTTTCTAGAAACTGTTGATTTGGTGTAGTGGTATGTTGTTTTGATTACACAGGGTCCTGCTGGGTTCAAGACTTGGCAGTGAAATGCATGGTGGTAACACAGCATTTCATTCTAGCAAATTTCCAGAATTATACAAGCAATGCTTAAAATGTGTCACTGGTTATTGGGCAGTTTTGTCAGTCTTGGTTAATGCATTTTATTTCATTGCCTACTGGAAAATGTTCAAACAATGCATTTTAAAATGTGCTCTAACTTAAGTCTAACAAGTGTGCTGTATTATACAAGGAATATAATTTAATAAAGTCAGGAAGGAATATCAAACAACGCATGTATGTTTATTGTTTTGTGTACAAGCCAGGGACCTATGATTTGAAAACAGCCTAAAGGTACTCTAGATGCATTTTCTTTGGATGTGGTGTAGGTTTCAATGCTGTTTCAATGAATGTGAGTTTCAAGGGCAGAGAAGTTTTAATGCCAAAGCTATTTTCATTGCAAGACAGTGTTGCTTTGTTTAGCAGATATCTATTTGTGTTTGTACATTGTGCTATAAAATGTAAAAATAAAATCAAAATAATCATTGTAAAAGTAAAGCAGTATGTACACATTAGTGTTTATGGTAAAAACAGCTATGTAATGGGGCATTGGAATGGCTGCAGGGAGACTCTGGTGCCATATTTTGTCTGTTCTTCAGTTTGCGTTTGGAAGTTGGTATCCCACAATCCTATTGGACTGGGCGAAGTTACTTAATTATGTATGCAAATTTTATGTTAATCAGCATACAGATTTGTACCTATTTTTCATGGGCCTTGTCCAGATTTTTGATGTTTTCAGGTTGAGAGGTATGCGTATGACACTCCAGTGTGTGACGTTATGGAGTGAACGTAGTAGTCCCTAACATATGGGGGCCATGCTCACGATGTCAAGACATACCCAGGGTGAACACTGGATGACAGCAGTGAGGCCTTGTAAAACCTACTCCACTCAAGTCAAGGAGGTAATGGAGTAACAGGTCTTGTGTTGAGATCACTTGTCTAGGCATTTAGAGAAATAATATGTTAATGAGTGGTATTAATTAGTGTATTTTACCAAGTGTGATGCAGGATGGGGAATTTATGTGAATAAACATGGGACTGTCTGTAAGCTCAGGGACAGGTATTGTGGTGGAATTTCAGGGTGTGTGTGTGTGTGCGTGTGTGTGTGTGTGTGTGTGTGTGTGTGTGTGTGTGTGTGTGTGTGTGTGTGTGTACTGCTATGCAATGCTGTACAGGTCTTAAGGTGCATTTCTTGTTTTCCTCCATAGGTGGCGAGGTGGGTCAGAGTCCCTCCTGCATGCAATCTGATGTTGGTGTCCGTACAGACACCGAAGGTGATGATAGGACTGTTGAGGCTCAGGCGGAATTGTCAGAGGCCAAAACTCTGCCATCATTTGACATCCCCCTGTTAGCTACCCCAACTCCGCACACTGTCACAGTGCCTATAGATACCCCATCACCAGTGGCCATAGCAGAGGGACAGTTGGCAATTGGTGGCAGTGCACAGGAGAGTGTGGTATCTATGCCTGCTGTGTCTGGACTCTGCAGGTATAGCCAGATGTCTAGCAGGGCACCACATAGGCAGATGTACCAGGGTGCTCATGGGAGGGCTACTGGTCATCAGGCCCCTGGCAGAAGTGCAACAATTGATACCACCAGGCTCATATTTCAGACTGTCATAGGGGTGCAGGTACATATGGAACTGTACAGCAGACAGGGCCTGAGGTTGCAGAGGGCTGCTCTCTCATATGTAAGCAACAACTTCCATAAACTTGCAGGTGCCCTCCGTGATTATACCAAGGTCATGGATAGACGGTTGGGTGAGATGGTGGGCCTCATCGACCATGGATTGTCCATGCTCGAACATGTGGTGGGAGTGGGGTGATGGCCTCATGGACGTAGGCCAGCAACACCAACAGCTGGGGGTTGACGTGGTTGTGCAAGGACACCAAGGCGCTCGCTTAGTTGCAGTACCGGCCCCAGCACTGCAGGGGGGGCACTGTCCACACCACACCACAGCAGGCCACGTGCACATGGCCCTGGCCAGTCCCAGGTAAGACCTGGTTCTAGTGGGCATCTGTCATCATCAGGAGAGATGAGTACATCGAGGCCTGTACCTGGACATACCCATGGAACCCCTGGCAGGTACAGTCCACGTATCCATGGCCAGAGGCGGTGAACTGCACACCCTGCCAGGTATGGTCTGCAGCTGTCCAAGAAACACCTGTATAGGGCAGCCACATGGCAGAACTGTGTGCATGCATACCCACACATTATACAAACACACATAGGACAACCTCATATCTACATCACCACATCACCACACCCATATCAGCTAATTACACCCCTCACCCACACATATGGTGTCAAATGTATGGCCCACCCTCAATCTCTGGCAAACCAGCACACCCTGTGCATATGATGACACCTGTGCCACATCCCTGTCATCCATAACATTGATGCAGGGACAGGCTAATATGGTTCTGATGCACACCATACTACACTGTATGTACTACAGTGTACCAATGTACTGCTTTAAAATGTTGTCAGCAGTAATGTTTAATGCTTACATGTCAGGTAGTGTAGCTGTCCGGCCATGATGCATTATAGCTGTTAATAACACTGAGTGATTGTGGTCTTCATAATATTATCCATTTGTGCTGTAGCTGTACATGTGTTAGCAGAAGGATGGTCTGCAGACATATTCTACAAGGGGTATGACACTGTGGTGTCACCATGGCTGTGACATATACTGGGTACAGCTGAACACATGTCACAGGTCTATATAACAGTTACTGCCTGTGCCACATAGACAGGTGACCTCCTGGGACATGTATACTCAGCAACCTGATGTAGATCCATACACATACAGGCACACTCTTACTTGGCAACACTGGGACTAGAACCCTACCTAGGTATATAGTGCTACTGATGTGTGTGGCTTTCATTGCACACACCAAAAGCATTTAGGATGAGGTGTGTTCCAGGTTACATGTTACATGCAAAACATCCCCAGACATGTACAATATGGTAATGGGGAATGTAATGGATGTATATGGACAATACATAGTATGACATACTATCATATACACATTAACAGACACATAACTGGCAGACACACATCTGAGAGACCTGAGCCTATTGGTGCTAAGTAACTTGTCAGTGTGTTCAATGTGTTACAGGTAGGCTGCACACAACACATGCATAACTGGGCTGGGTTATGTTATCAGTTACTTGTATGGTTGATGGTGACAGTGGTCACCATACAGTGGTCCATGGGACATGTGTCGGGGGAATGATGGTGTAATGACAGTGTACACAGCACCCACACCCCACTGTGGATATTGTACAAACTGGAACTCATGATGACACTTTGACATACCCACTATCACACATTGCCCATGACTGCAATACAACACATTGTCCATCCCAACAGTGGTACTACAAGGATATGCATCTAATGCACATGCCACAGGCATAGTAGGGTGATGCATTGTCATGCCTCACCTATGGGCAGCAACATCACTATCTGTAATACTGTGTGGCAATGCGTATTGTAATATGAGTATGTGGCCTCAGAATGCTGTACCCTACAGATATACACACATGCACACATACACACACTTGGCAGAACTCAGTGGGTATACCATGCCATTCATCCCATTTGTACAACACTGTTGTGCTGGTACTGCAAGGCTTAGATAGCTATTAGGGAGAGGAGTGTAACAGGGTGCATGTAATATTCGGTACAGCAGCAGCCACATCTAACTTTGGCAATGGGTGTTGCGGTTGGTGTGAAGGCCCTAATGGTCTTCCCAACTACAGGTGTGCTAACACACAGAGACTGATATCCTCAGTAATGCACACATACACATTTGTCAGTACTGGGGTGCATCACTGCATGTGATCATAGGTGTGTATCTGGCTAGTGTCCATGGAGAGATGGAAAGTGTACGGGATGGGTGTACATTGGTATCATGCCACCTGCCATGTGCCAGCAGGCAATCTATCGACAGACACCACTGTGGTGACCCTCAGAGTGCCTCCTGCAAATGACCACTGAGGTGATCCGGTTGACATGTATGCAACATGTTTTACAACACATGGTTAGTGTCTGTGATGGAGACCTGTACCCAAGCATGTTCTGTTGACTGTGGTAGTGTAGTGGAGGTACCCGTGGCATGTGGTGCATACAGGGTGTTGTGTTCTAACTGTGCCAGTTATAACACAGCTAAGCAGACATGTCAGTGTCAGTCAAGCATAGGTTGCTTGTACATATCCAAGCTGGATACCTGCAATCTGCACATCTCTACAGGTACTGACAGACATCATCTTGCCAGCTAGCTATGCAGTAGGATGAATGTGTCGACAGACAGACGTCTGACACCAGTATGTAAGCCATTACTACATGTTGGAAGCGCTCACTGACATGTGCTGTACAGACAGTAGTCTACAGTTACTTTCCACATGTCAGATCATTATTCAGTAGGGGATATATACTGTGACACAGCTCACACACTAGGAACATGACAGTGAGGTCTCAGAGTCTAGCTATGCATGCAGGGGTGCTTGTTGCCAGTACTAAATTTAGCAATCTACTCTTGCCTGGGAAAGCACTGTCAACAGTAGTAATGGCATGCCAGTTTGACGGCACGTAACCTGGGTTACTACCTTGTATGTAACATAGTCATATGGATAAGAGTGATGTACAGGTCTTATATACTCGAGTGTCCCACACATGACAACGTGCTACTGTAATATCAGCACATAGATGCATGTTGTGTACATGGCATTATGTACACTTATTATAGATGCCCATTACCCTGCTATGTTATCGGACTGGGATGTGAGCAGTGGTTACCAGTGCTGAGCCATGCTTAGCAGGTGTCAGCATTGCTGCAATATAACAGCTAAGCACATTTGTGCACTGGTAAGCGAAGCCTACACTGTGTAACCGCCCGTAGGTGTAACTACCTTAACACAGCTTAGCTTTGCACAAGCCTGTTTAAAGCTGCTCAAAACTGCCTTAACCACTCTGTTTCCAGCAGCACTACTGCTGCCCAGCAAAAAGATAAACACCCCTTGCAGGGTCTTGAACCCAGGACCCTGTACACTACAGTTACAACAGTTAACCACTACACCATGACAGCGGTGAAGACAGTTGTTGTTTTCCAATATATCTGCCAGTAAACATATTGAATAGTATTGAACATTTGTGTAGTACTTGTTAGTGATATTACTGTTGCGTCACATATGTTGTTATATCTAAATATACACATATCAGATACATACGGTATGATACATCTGGGAAGGTATACACAACAGTAATGTTTACACATGACAAGGATATGGATATATACATATACATATGTAGATATATGTCTACATGTACATACACATATATATATATATTCATATCTATCTATATATATATATATATATATATATATATATATATATATATATATATATATACAGATATACCTATTTATGTTGAGATATATGTAGATATCTATAACTAAATGTGCATATATATCTAAACAGATATACTTATTTATGTTGATATATATGTAGATATCCATAACTATATGTGCAAATATATTTATATATCTGTATATGTGTAGACATATATAGCTGTGTATATGTGTATATACATATATATAAATAGATATTTGTATATGTATATATATATATATATATATATATATATATATATATATATATATATACATATATGTATGTAGATATGAATATGTATACATATATATATATATATATATATATATATATGTACACTTATACATATATGTTTACCATATGTCCATAACATGGAGTGGAGTCCTATCTCAGCACCAATAATCTCAACCTCTTAGTGCAAAGGGATGTCATGTATGTATCGCAGGTATATATGTAGACTGTTGCTACTGTAACAAGGGTTGTCTTAACAGACATGTTGTGTGTGGGAGGTCGCATCTGCTTTTGACATGTACGCCATTGGTTACTGACAGACATCCAAAGGACATCATAGTACAGTACCACTGATAGCACAGTAATGATCATGCGGACTGCAGCAGAGATATGACCAGTATATGTGGACAGTCTGGCACTCTCTGGTCAATCCAGATGTGTAGACAGATCCCCTTCATGTGAGAAATGTGGACCAAGCCTGACAATGTGGATGTTAACAGCCATGTACATGGGTATATCATGTAAATACTGGACTACATATGCCCACACAGTTTATGCATTCACATACGCCTGTCTGTCCTGACACATAATAACTGGTGGTGCAGAGGTCACATGGCCACATACTACCCAGTAGTTAGTGACATACATCTGTACAGAATCCCACTGCTTTGTCAGAAATACACAGCAGTTCTGGTGGCCTGGCAGCAGTATGTATTGCAAATATCTGAACATAACAGTACACAGGGTAATTACACTAAGCTGCTAGGCATGTAAAAAAGCACTGTGCAAACTCCAGGCAGACTGCCACAACACTAGACTACATTTTGTATGGGGTAATACACATGTACCTGCTAATGTAGCAGGCTCTACGTGCATGTCACAGCACAGAGTAACAGACACCTGTGAAAACGTGCATACCCACAACCAATGTGAACACGGCCACAGCCACATATGGTATGCAAGCTTAATATGACACTATATGGACTGTCTGATAAACACCATCCTCATATGTGCCACTCACACACTAACCCTACATAAACTGGGTGGTCCAATGCCTGTCTTTGGTATAGGACACATGTGTGTGTGGATCTGCTAACATGTGAACTGATGGGGTACCATACACTGGAGCAACATGTAACAGCAGATAGAACAGGACCAAGAACAATGGCATCTACCACAGTCTGTGCACAGGCCAAGGTACATATTTGCAATACACATACTGTTGACAATCAACATAAGCACACAGACTGCAGTACTGTACACACAACCGCAGAATGCCCAGGTTATGTCCTCAGAAATAACCCCTACTATACATAACATGCCTATCAGTCTGATATCTGACTGGCTTGTTATCAGATATGATGTCAATAAATAATGGTGTACAGAACATATGCAGCTCTTACTGCATGACATGTGTACAAAGGTTGACAGACTTTTGGCTGGAGCCACAAACACTGGGCCAATATCGGCATGTTGCTGTGGTACCCTCATACATTTACTGTTGTAACAGGGTTTGTTATGACATTTGTCCTATGAGGGATATGAAGTCAGTAACTCTCATGGCTGTCACCATGTACTGACTGCAATCCTCAGACTATGCTACTGCAGTTCTAAGATAGGTGATCTGTGAGTAACACAAGAAACATAAGACTCCAAACACTGCCCAGAATTCAGATAACCCTACAGGTGGGAGTTTCCTCAAACACATAACACTGTCACGACAGGTATTAAATCATGTAGACCAGTCATATCCACACACCCAGTTAAACCAACATTACTCCAAATGCAGAAGAGCAACACTTACATTCTGTAGTCATCTCTGGCACATCCCCTTCCTGTTTGTTGGCTTGTCTCCACAGTGTATATTGTTAGAGTTAAATCCCAATACCATCTGTGATACTGTTTGCCAAACACCAACATGAGGTCCTGCTCACAGTGAATGAAAAGGCCTAACACCCACATGATGTTCCTAGATATTGGAGTGTGTTTCCATGCAATTGGCTATGAAAATGTTACCACAGCTGTTCCATATGCAATCTGCTAGAGGGGGACTGCAATTTGTGCAGAGGCCATCAGCTGATTATGAGCATCACTTACAAAACATAAGCTGCTGCCTAAGCAAAGCAGGTGTACTTCTCCACATCCACCAGAGATGGAGTGAGAGAGACAGACAGAGACAAAGTAAGATAGGGAGGGAGTGGGAGAGTAAAATCTAAGCATATTTGTATCACACACCTACCATTAAAGGGTTTCAAACCCCTGATTGACTATGCATTGCTATTACATGTCTATGCAATCATTGCATGCACCACAAAGCTTACATGTTGGGGATCTCTCCAAAGGTATATCTGATGGTGAGTGACATCTGCAACAGTGATATAGGAGCAATAAGGTAGGTGTAGTACACTTGCCTGTCCACATGAACAGGTGTCAATGTCAACACAGCCACACTCTCTTAGGGACCCACGCACATTAACACAGTTGGCAGGGTCGGGAATAGATTTCATATCTAACTAGTTTGCCACAATACAGTAATATGCAGGTATCACATTCACCACATGGGTTATCCGGATGATATATGGGCAAGGGTATGTGAAGGTGTCTGACATCAAGTGGCATGCTTCAGTAGGCCAATGGGAGGTGCAGTAAGTGTGAATGGGGTTGAAATCATTATACTCCACACACATACACACACAGGGTGCCAGTACTCACATGCATGGGTGCATTGCTTCACAGGAGTGTAGTGGTTGACTGTGCCAAGAGCTGTACAAGGCTAGGTGAAGGGTATACCTTGGCATCAAGCCACATGACAATGGTCTGTAGTGTGGCTCAGGGGTGTAGTGTCTGGATTGGCCCACACAGGTGGGTACTGTATTCAGCATCCAGTCATCTGGGTTACTATTGTGGGTGGCCAGTGCTGTGCAATGCTTGGCCATGTATATGTGGAACTGTACCTGGGATTTCTGGGCCATGTTGTGTACTCAGAGTGGTATCATCAGATGTGCCATTCCTGGCCTCATGTGGTGGGAACTGGCAATGGACACCAGGTTAACCCTGCACCCACATTGACAGCATGATACATGTATTCCCTGGTGTTAGTAGCATCTGTCCATACATGGCATGTGTTTAAGGCATGGTATGTCATTTGTGGGTCACATTTGATGGCACTACAGCTGTTGCAGGCATCAAGTGGGGAACATAGTGAAGGCGCACTGTCTGCAACTATGTGCCTATTCTAGTGATGGGACAGGGTGCCTTGCCATCTGTATTCCACTGCATTCACACCATGGTTACTGTCTGTGGACAATATGCAGGGAACTATCACCAAATCAGTTTTTGCCTAGCCAAGTGTGTTTGTGTATGAGACATGGGTTGAGAGAGTTCTCTGTGTAATATAAGGGTTGCCTAATTTATTCGCCAGGCCTTGGTGTCAAATGTAGGGGTATGGATTGTCAACCCCAGCCTCTCTGCTCTTTGACATCTGTTATCCTTGTAATGTGGACATCGTGACATATAATAGAGCCACCATGTAAGAAGTTTGCAAAACCCACTCCACAATGAGTCCAGTTGTTACACACTCACTGCCACCTCCACACAGGATACGAATGACAAACACAAACACACACTCTCCGAGTCTTACAGTTGTCATGTCTGGGAATAGAACCCCTTCCAAACTAGTATATCACACTACAGCATTGCACTTTTATAGGAAACATCGCAGAGATTACTAGGTGACTTATTCCCCAAAGGTGTATTTCAAAGTGAATGACAGCAGCAACCTTGCCAAGGTTGGGCAATGGAAGGTGTAGTTCATAGGTCCATAGGGTCATATGTTGATACTAGGCTATTGGCCCTATGCCCTATACATGCCTATACATGACATTTCTCTGGCTATGACTTCCCACAATATATACTTCCCTGCACTCCTGTCTAGCAGGGCAGCTGACATGATCCCCAGGGTGAATGATCTATCTCCCACTCAGTCGTCCAGGTTCCTTTTGAAGAGGGCCAAAGATGCATTCTGCTTGACATGTGGGGGCAGTCTATTCCAAAGTCTGAGGAGTCTGTGGGTCAGGAACACATCTCTCCTGCATGTATAGTTCATTGTGATGACAAGATTTGGATCCCGGGAGCATGTGGCTGTGAGGGTTTAGAATTCTCTAAGTGTAGCATGTCCAACAGCTGTGGATTTGACATGGCATGTTATGTTAAGCAGAGATCGCCTCTGAGAATACAATACGTGACAGGGAATTGCTGGCTATTTTTCAGATGGTCAGCATTGGGAATCTGGTTTATGCCTATGGTCATTTTGTGAGGTATGTCTGCAGCCTGTCTACTTGTTGCAGATGTCGTGTTAAGTACATGTGTACCAGGCCATTGTAGTCTGTACTGGGATTACTGAGAGATGCCTACAGTGGGACAATGGAATTCTTTTCTTGGATGTAAAGCCCTTAGTGGGAAGTGGGCCAGCCACATAGGTGGGTTTCCTGACTGTTGTGGTGATGTGGTTATCAAAGGTGAGACCACTGTCCACCTGTGTCCCTAAGTCTGCTATCACACTTTAGGTGTTTAGTGTGCTGCCACCTATGTGGTACTTCACAGGTACATGTCCCTTCCCAATGGGGATAGCTATATATTTCTTGGCATTGCTCTTGAGGCCATGGCTCAGGCACCAAGCATGTCTTTCTGTAAGGCCCTTCTGTAGAATATCCACATCATGTGGGGATTCAACATTGGCTCCCAGTGTGCAGTCGTCTGCGACCTTTGTTTGCCGGTGTCCCTTACTGTTGGACTGTAATTCAGAGCAGTAGATGCCAAACATGGGCGGTGCCACAACTGAACCCTAAGGTACTCCAACTGTCACTTGTCTGGGGCTTGGGTTGATGTCACCTACATTTACAATGTGGGTTGTGTCAGTACAGCAGTTGGCAGCCCATCAGGTGACATTGGGATTAATGGCGAGCATGATACATTTATCTATGATTCTAGACTGAGGGATGGTTTTGAAGGGATTGGCAAGGTCCAGATAGGCTGTGTGAACCACCTTACCCTCATCCATGGCTCTGTAGATGGATTCACAGTTGTTATTCAGGTTGAGGTGACATGATTGGCCCTTAGCAAACCAAACCTGGTTAGGGTCCAGTGTTTGCAGTTTGCCAATGCCTTTCTTTTAATTTCCATGATAATACATTCTATGGCCTTGCAGAGCAGGCATGTCATACTGCAGGGGCTGTAGTTCCCAGAATCCAAGGTGGATCCCCCCTTGTGGACTGGGATAACTGCAGCTGTGCACCACACAGTGGGCACGAAGCCTGAGGTGTGGCTATGATTAGACACGGCACATAAGTGAGGTGCATGTGCGGTTTGTAGCTCATGTAGTACACAGACAGAATGTTGACTTTTCCTATGGCTTCTGTTGTCATAACTCTGTAGAGTGTGGGTTTTACCTATGTGGTTGTTATTACCAGCATATGGCAATCTATCCGTGTTGATATGGGACCTGTGGGAGTTGGAAGGGAGGTGCAGTTGGCACTGAATCAATCTGCCAGGATATTGGCAATATCCCTGGGAGAGGTAGATTTAGTATCATCCTGTTGCAGCCCACAACAATTCTGAGCATTGCCATTGAGATTCCTCACATAGCTATGGAACGGCTTGTAGTTGTCTTTGGCATCTGTTGCTATATTATGTTCATAACTAGTCTTTGTGGATGTTATGAGGGCTCTCTGCCTTCTACTGTAGCTGGTAAGGGAGTATTTTGCATCCTCGAAAGTCCCCCATTTCTGCAAGAGTTTCCTGCTTTTGTTGTACAGTATGTTTATGGCAGGGGGCACCACATTGACATCCTTTTCTTGGATGGGGAGCATCTTGGTTCACTACTGGATGGCATGATTCATGCATGAGTGGATGTGCTCGTACAATGCCTTCATGTATGACTCAGCAGTTGTCCTTTCAGTTCCCTTCTGCATGGGTGTCATAATGTTAGTCACGTCTGACATGTGTAGCATGACATTGGCTTTGGAGATGTGTGTTATAGAGGTGTCCTTACTGGGGTGTGGGGGAAGGATGTTGATGTTACGGGTGATTAGCTCATGGGCATACCTGACCACCAATGGGGTGACCATAGGTGTGGACCATCACTGTCCCATGTTGGTAATGACTAGGTCTAGGATATTTGAGCCCCTGCTGGGACTATGGGTTACATGATCCAGGGCATTGGAAATTCTGACTTCCAAGAACCGTTGGGCACACGTGTTGGTGCACAGGTAGTTTTCCCAGTTAATGGCAGGGTAGTGTAACTCACCCAGTATTAGGGTGTTTGCTTGTATCATGATATTTCACAGTATGTTTCAAAGGCTGTAGTGGGTATCATGGGGCAGGGTGAGGGATCTGTAGCAAGCTATAGAATTTGGTATACAGTCTAACCCACTGTTAGTTGCATCAGGGGTATTTCAGACACATTCTGTTGGACAAGTAGCCTGGTGGTGTGAATATCCTTGGTGAATATGGACACTCCTCCACCTTTATTGTTTTGGTCCTGGTTTGGTGGCCAACAGGTGTGTTGAGAGCTGTACCTGATATTGCAGAAGTGCTCTCTGGAGGCTTGGATCAGGTCTCTGTTACTGCACAGTTATCAATGTTCTCCATTTGTAGGTGTGCGTAATGACTGTGACTGACCAAAAAAAATTGCTCCCTACACACACAAACACACACACATGCACACACACACAGTTCCACACTTGCCATAGAACTCCAATCTAACAAGTTTATCACACAACAGCATTCCACAGCTACAGGATGTGCCACAGAGATTACTGGGCTACTTCTTCCCCAAAGGTGTATTTCAAAGTGAATGACATCAGCAGGCTTGCCAAAGAAGGGCATTGGAGGTTGTAGTGACTGTGAATGACCTCAAAAGCATTGCTTCCTACACAGACAAACTAACACACAAGCAGCCACACTTGCCATGTCGGGGAATAGAACTCCTACCTAACTAGTTTGTTACACTACAACATGATGCATGTCGAAGGTGCGCCAAGGAGGTTACTGGGTTGCTTCTCCCCCAAAAGTTTATTTCAAAGTGAATGACATCAGCAGGCTTGCCAAAGAAGGTCACTGGAGGTTGTAGTGACTGTGAATGACCTCAAAAACATTACTCCCTACACAGACATACAAACATCCACACTTGTCATGTTTGGGAATAGAACTCTTACCTAACTAATATATCACACTACAGAATTGCACAGTTATAGGGTGTGCAATGGAGATTACTGAGCTATTCTTTCCTCAAAGGTGTATTTCACAGTGAATGACATCAGCAGGCTTGCCAAAGAAGGCCACTGGAGGTTGTAGTGACTGTGAATGGCCTCAAAAGCCCTGCTCCCTACACAGACATACAAACACGCACACACACACACACACACACACACACACACACACACACACACACACACACACACACACACACACACACACACTTGCCATGTCTGGGAATAGAACCCATACCTAACTAGGTATGTCCCACTACAGCATTATGCAGTCATAGGATGCACCACAGAGGTTATTAGGCTCCTTCTTCCCCAAAGGTGTATTTCAAGGTGAAGACATCTGCAGGCTTGTCATAGTAGTGCAATGAGGAATGCCGTGTGTGTGCATGGGCCATAGCCCATTCATCCAGAGGCAGACACACCACACTCAGGCACACACAGGTTTATATTCCACAGGTACGTGTATACAACTGCTAGATGAGTACTGACTTGCATAGTCATGTTGCATAATTAGCACTAGCACCACAGACATTATAATGCTGAGGGATTCCAGAGGCATATGTCTACTGTGATTGACATTCGCACATCATGTGGTTTTAGCCAACTGGATGTGTGGTGGGTGGGATAGGCCTCATCATGGATGGTTCTTTGTCACTGTCACTCTCTTCCACACGTCTTTGTATATGTACTTTTGGCCTATTGCAGTGTGTTGTCCTTGGATATATGTGTGTATTCCTATCCAATGTGTGTGCAAAGCATGACTGGTGCACACTGAGGAGTGTATGAACTAACATCTGCGACTGTCAGATATGTATGGTACACTGTTGTAACCAGATATGGGCTTCATTTCTTGTGAGCATGCCCAGTATGACCTGTCAGTAGTTTGTTGTCTGACATGGCTTTCATTTCTCTAAGTGTGGGGGCATGCCCAGTATGACGTTCTGTATTGAATGTGTGAATCCATTCCAGGTAGATTGTACTGCAGTGCAGACTTTTGTGTTCTACACCTGCAGGTAGAACACTGTTTCTGCAGGACATCTGTAGATCAGTTGACAATATGGGGTCAAAATGGGCAAAGGATAGTGGGTTACTGTAGGTAATTGTGTCTGTGCTGCTTCTGCTACATGGTCCTGGAGCTAGCAGAGATATTCAGAGATATGTACTGTTATACACTGTGATGTTTTATGTAATCAAGTACTGTCAGTTAGACATATTTGCTTGCAGTGATGTCCTGGGAAACACAGGGTGACTGCAGCTGTGTCCAGTATTGTGGTCAGCAGCCAACATATTCTTGCACACTCATGCCATTCTGGTGGGGAAGCTGCAGACACTTGCTGCTGGGTCTGTGTAAATGGTTCAGCACCTTGGTACAGTGGTTGCAGAGGATCCCATGCTTGTACATCCATCGACGTGACAGTATAGCCATAGCTTGCTGTGGTGATACCACACAGCTGTACAGATTCACACAGGTTACCCAGAGGCAAGCATCATAATAATGGACATTACACCTACACATTGTGGTTTACAAGCATGTTTGTAGCCACCCATTCTTGGGTTTGCAGTCAGGGATAGCATGTGCACATGGCTGAATTCTGGACTTCAAACACTCCATGCAGCCAATGCTGCCACCCCTCTTCTATTTTTCTATCCTCTTCCATACATTGTGCAGACATTCTCTGATATTTTCTCTATAGTTATCACCTCATCACAGCAGTAATTTGGTATTGGTCCACAGTTTATGCAGTGGGGCATGGTGGACATGTTACTGTATGCAACCCATGCTGCCATCCCTCTTCTATTATTCTATCCTCTTCCATACATTGTGCAGACATTCTCTGATATTTTCTCTATAGTTATCATCTCATCACAGCAGTAATTTGGTATTGGCCCACAGTTCATGCAGTGGGACATGGTGGACATGTTACTGTGATTTGTCCACATGGCCTTACATTTGGGGTTTGTGGACTGTGTTATGTTATTTGGGAGTCCATGAAATAACATACACTGGCAGTACAGGTGAGACATAGACCTTTGGCAGTGGACTGTAGGCCATTTGGTAGTGATGCAGGCCAGCTGTAGCAGGCATTTGCATTCTGTCAGTCCTACAGTCCCAGACTGTGATACACTATATTCCTCTTGGGTGACAGTGTAGGTGTGCAAGGTGTTCATGCCAATACTTTCTGTCAGTATTGATCCAGTGGTGTGGATGCTGGCAGGGTGCTGCTTACAGCTAGGGATACAACTGGATGGGACACCTGCTCTGTATGCTGCATTCTTTCACTATTGTCATGTATTGTACTCGTTCCCATCAGCAGGGTTAAGGCCAGAGAGGTACCAGTGGGTGGTGGTGGGGTGAGTTGGGTGCATGTGTGCTATAGCCACTACTTGCATATGACTCACAGATATGCATGGGTCATTCCACTTATGCTGGCTTGTGCAGGGACATCAGCTGTTTCTCAATACATCATTCCTATGACCTTTGTGGTCTGCAAGTGTTTGGCCAGATGACACCGGTATTCCCTACTACAAGCCCAGTTAATGTGCTGCAAACCTGTATGTACATTTCAAAGGGTGTGTCTATTGGACAGTTACATATTATACACTGTATGTCTGGGGTATTTTCCCCTGTGTACTGCTTAAATATATGGGCCGACAGTCATGCCATGTCCGTCTTTCAGATAGTGACACATATTACTTCCAAACATTTACTATGGCTTACTGCTGGGATGTGTTATTCTGGGAAGCATTGTGTTTGGCACTGCTGTTGTGAGAACTTGGCCCTGTCATCAGCAGTACTGGGCAATGGCCACCAGGAAAAACCTCTCCATACATACATACTGACCAGTCTCACACAATATACAACACAGACCAACCTAAGACACACAGCCCTGTATATTGTACACATGCTACAATCGATTCTGCTACCTTGGCCAGCTCAGGTAATCTGTGCTTTACTGTTATTATACCTACACATACGTTAATACATTTCTACATAGGATTGGGGGGGCACACCTGTGTGTTACTACATGTTTACATAGGATTGTGGGGGCACACCTTACTGTTACTACATTTCTACATAGGATTGGGGGGAACACCTGCTGTTAGTATGTGTCTACATAGGATTGGGGAAGCACACCTTCCTGTTATTACATTCCTACATAGGGTGGAGGGGAGCACATCTGACTGTTACTACGTGTCTACATAGGATTGGGGGGGCACACCTGACTGTTTCTACATAGGACTGGGGGGCACACCTGACTGTTACTACATTTCTATAATGGATTGGGGGGCACACCTGACTGTTACTACATTCTACATAGGATTGGGGGGGTACACCTGACTGTTACTACATTTCTACATCAGATTGGGGGGGGGCACACCAGGCTGTTACTACATTTCTACATAGAATTGGGGGGGTCACACCTGTCTGTTACTACTTGTCTATATAGGAGGGGGGGCACACCTGACAGTTACTACATTTCTGCATAGGACTTGGGGAGCACGCCTGACTGTTACTATATTTCTACATCAGATTGGCAGGGGACACCAGACTGTTACTACATTTCTACATAGGTTTGGTGGGGGCACACCTGACACTTGTACACTTTTGCTATGACTGTACTGGTATGCCAGGTACTCCATTTCATTCTGCATTCTAACCGACCATGCTGACTAGAGGCATATCAGTGTACTACATGTCTTAGGTTTGATTGACCTACATTTCAGTTTCTGACTTCTTACCCTTCAGAAGTAACATCCCACGGCCTAACCTGTTGTACTTTGTCTGTGTAGGCCTGGGGGGGAGGGTTACCCACAGATATCAATCAGAGGCCTTAGCACAGCCTTTGTTTGTGTTTGTCTACACTTGTCCTGCTGGCTGAGACTGTTGTTGGGTATATGAGCCTCTCTGACTGGCATGTGCGTGTCATATGGACACACATGTGGCCCAGCACATTTCCTGCAGTGGGATTTCTCGCCTTGTCTAATACTGGCTACTATGGTGACACCAGTATTTGTTACAGATCTCATGCTGCCACTATAGGTGTCAACTATCTGATGGCATCCCATTCAGCCACGCAATTCCTTTGCATGCTCACATCCATACCATAGATACAGATAACAACACATACTACTCCATTTGGCAATTGGTAGCAAGAGTGACTTACCTTGTGGCTGTGCCAGTATTGAGGATGGTGCTGAAGGGCTGCCTATGTCAAATGCACATAGTACACTCCCTATACATGGATAGGCACAGGTAGTGTCATGTTTGGAATCCCTTTTACTGTATGTACAGATCAGAGAGAGGTGTCATTCCCTTGGTCCCTACTCTGTCAGTGTTTGTGCTATGCATTGCTTCTTTGCCAAGGCCAGGGCATACTGGGCACTCCTCCTTCTGTCTACTGGGGCAGGCTCAGGTTGTTCCTCCTCTGAGTCACTCTGTGCCTGTAAAGGCCTTGGCAATGGTGGAGGGCTGTGTGGCCCTGCCCCATGCTGTTCCTCCTTCAGCTGTTTCCACAGGATCATATTGTGTAGCATGGCACATATGATGACAATTTGGGTACATGTAGCTGGTGAGTACTGCAAGGCTCCACTGGATGTGTCCAGGCACCAGAACCTTGACTTCAGCATTCCAAACACATGCTCTATTATGATTCTGGTCTGTGCATGTGCCTCATTATGGAGTTCTTGTTTGGGTGTGTGTGCATTTCTGATGGGTGCCATCAGC
>NC_056737.1:1647663731-1647713731 GCF_019279795.1 Protopterus annectens | reverse complement strand
GGTTACCCATTTATCACTCAATGTGGACATATACACTCTCCAGCAAAGACTGGACTAGCAGGTCATGAGGATATGATCAGCACCTTCGCCACACCATGTGAAACACGTAGCTCACCATGACACCCACTTTGACAGCCATGACATACAGTGAAAAGCCACACAACCACCTTCTCAGAGGCACTCAATGGACATTTACCCACACAGCGCAGACCAGCAAGACAGACACCCACTCAGACACTGTGACATGGCACATGCCAAGGGACACATATTTAATCTGTACAGTGTGGCGCTCAACCTAAGCACCTAAGGCTAAGCACCTTGCACAATACAGTGATCATGGGCAACTCAATACTGAGGCACACACATATCCCTTTCACTAAGTTGACTATGGAGCAGGTAACAGCCAAATATCTATCACATGCCAGCATCCAGCACATGACACAGCCAGTCATGGCACTCCACAACAACTACAAGTATCACTCTGTATCCATGTGGGTGTGAATGACTTGACAAGAGAAATGGTTTAACTCTCTGATTATGTGGTCCAGGCAGGTGTGACAGTAGCCTTGGGCAATGTACCGCTGTCACGCGGTATGATGCTGCAGTACTATTAACAGATTGACTGCAACATTGGCTTCTGTGTTATGTGTCATTCTCAGGGGATCCAGTACCTCTCTGCTTGGGATGACATGATTGACAGAATCCAGTACCCTGCCACAGATGTCCTACATCTGTCACCACTGGATTTCTAGGTACTGGCTAAGTGTCTTGCCACCCCTATGATGCCTTATTAGGCAGTGTTCCTGATGTTATTACCACCATAACAGCTACACATGTATGCAATCTGTGGGTCATGCTGCTCAACAGTAGACCTCTAACTGTCAGGATGCAGTCATTCATAGCAGTCATTGGAGTGGAGGACACGTCTACTGTAATGGAGAGGTGGTTCACAGCAGCAGACAGCAGAATTGCAGTATCAGGCAGTGATGCATTCCACATCTGTCAGGCCCCACAGGTGATGTTGTCTCCATATTCATTATGGCTAGGAACACCTCCAGACTAGTATCCCATCATAATGCATTGAAGATACTTCCAGTAAAACTGCCTTGGGTTAATAGTGCGATCCGCACTATAGCCTGCTTTGGGTCCACATCTATGTCCCTAGACTATCAATGCACATTCCTCAACACCCTGCCATCTATGATGGTCCAACACAACACTGACATAGTATGAGTCTTCAGCTACCCCTCCATCACCTGAGGAAAATGGCCAAGCACCAGTACAGTGGCCCAACACTTCTCAGAATCAATACTGACCCCGGGTAGCAGATGCAACAGCCTTGACCTGTGTTGACTACTTAGATACGGGTCTGTTGCTCAGCCACAAATGTCAATCCCTTCATGGTGAGATTCACACAGGCTGTAATCAACATGGAACTGAACATGTCAGCCACACCCGCACAAAGGTAACCACCCTGAAAAAACTCTTCAAAGCTGAGTTTGCAGCCATGAAAACAGGAGTTGATGTCTTTACTGCACCCATGGCAATAAGACATAGCTGCATGACTGTGGAATTATACACCTAGGCAAAGTACACACAGATACATGAATGCATGGTACTAGCCAGAGCCAACCGAACCCGGACACTGTCGTCCAAACACTGGGAGACAATGTGATGGTATCTTGCCATTACTGAAGTGTACATCAGAAGGAGGACACTGTTGCAGAGAAAGGAGGTGTCCTATGACTGTTGAGCTCTCTTATTAGCCTCAAACACAACTTGGGATTCCACATGGAATCCCCTACAGGCATCTATCATGGCAGAGATGCAGCAGACACTGATGACAGTCACAACAGCCTTTATTAGTTACATCAAAAACCTCCACAACATTAAACACAAGAGCTGCAAGTTACTGCACAATGCTAATACCTATCCTGAGACAACAGATATTGACCACAGTCTTGGCAACACATTCTGTGCCAGCTTTACCCTTTTCTCCCCCACAGGTAATGTGCTGAGTGAATGTGTTCTCAAATGCTGTATCCCATTTCCATTCTAGGCATCTGTGTGTCACCAGGATGTGGCACTGCAGCATGACCATGGTGTGTGGCAGTATGGTAACACATCCACAATGTCATAGGCAGGGTACAGTATGTGCACGGAAATCCCCTGTCTGTAACACAGTGATTGCATATGCCTCACAGATTATAGGGCTGAGGGTTGTACATAGGTATATGTTGATTTACATTTGTTGTAGAATGGTACGTGTTGTGGTGTGGACACACCTGTAATTGTTACACACACACACACACACACACACACACACACACACACACACACTCACACACACACACACACACACACAACTTGCTAGTACTGAGTTTCAAACCTAGATATGTATTGCTACTACAGTGTTACACATTTGTTGCTTGAGCCATGGAGCTTATATGTTGGAGAGTTGTCTAAACGTATCTTTTAAGGGGAGTGACATCAGCAGCAGTGCTAAAGAAGGGGTAAGGGAAGTGTAGTAAGTGTGAATAACCACAAAATCAGGTGTCAACAAAGACACACACACTCTCTCATACAAACACACACATTTTCACAGTTGCCATAACCAGGATAAGAAATTCATATCTAACTAGTTTACTACACCATAGTATTATACAGTTATCACAAGCACCACAAAGCTTATATGTTGGAGAGCTGTCCAAAGGTATCTTTGAAGGTGAGCAACATCAGAAGCAGTGCTAAAGGAGGGGTAGGGGAAGTGTAGTAAATGTGAATGACCACAAAATCATGTGTCAACAAACACACACATTTTCAGTTTCCAAGACAAGGATTAGAACTCCTACTTAACTACACTATAGTATTATGCAGTCATTGTGCATGCCACAGAGCTTATAGGGTGGAGATTTGTCCAAAAGGTTATTTCAAGGTGACTGACATCAGCAGGAGTGCTAAAGTAGGGCAATGGGAAATGTAGTGATTGTGAATGGCTTCAAAACCATTCATAGGTTCATAGGTAGGTACTAGGCTATTGGCTCTATGGCCTATATAAACTTAGCCAAAAATGTACCTTGGCTTTTGCCACCCAAGAAAATTATTTTCTGTGCCCCTGTCAAGCAGATCCACATAAGTGATCCCTGGGGTGAATTTCCTATTTTCCATCCAATCATCAAGATTTTTCTTGAAGAGTGCTAATAAGGAGCTCTGTTTGACATAGATAGGTAGTCTGTTCCAGAGTATGGGAAGTCTCTGGGACAGGAATCTAACCCTCCAGCATGTTCAGTTTATTGTGGTGACAAGGCTTAGGTCCCTGGAGCGTGTAGCTTGGAGGGATTGGGATTTCTTTAAGTGGAGCATGTCCAACAGCTCTGGGTTTGACATAGCGTTGTATGTTAGGCAGAGATTGCCTCTGAGTAGGTGATATGCGACAGAGTAAAGCTGGAGTTTTTTGAGACGGTCTGCATAGGGCATCTGTTTGAGGCCAGTAATCCTCTTTGTGAGGTATTTCTGTGGCCTTTCCAGTTGTTGTAGATGTCTTGTGAGGTACATACCAAAATGGGCATTGTACTCTATAATGGGTATAATGAGTGACGAGTAGACGGGAACAATGACCTCTTTTTTTCTGGATGAGAGACCTTTTTAGATGAGGTGAGCCATGTAGAAGGATTTCCTGACCACTGTGGCAATGTGATTATCAAAGGAGGGACTACTGTCCACCTGTGTCCCGAGGTCTCTTATCTCATTTTCGGTGTTAAGTAGACTAACAGCTATGTGGTAGTTCATGGGTACAGAGATTTTACCAAGGGGGATGACAATACACTTTTTGGCATTGAGCTTCAGGCCATGGCTTTGACACCAGGTATCTGTCTCAGTGAGGCTCTTTTGTAGTATGTCCACATCATTAGGAGTTTTGATTATGGTTCCTAGTTTGCAGTCATCTGCAAAGTTTGTTAGCCAAAGACCTTCTGTGTTAGCCTGGACATCAGAGAAGTAAATACCAAACAGGAGATGACCCAGGACTGAACCCTGTGGTACTACACTTGTCACTGGTCTGAAGCCAGATTTGGAGTCTACTACTTTCACAGTGTGGGTTCTGTCTGTGAGCCAGTTGGCAACCCATCTTGTGACATAGGGATTTATACCTAGTTTACTGAGCTTATCTATAATTCCAGAGTGGGGGATGGTGTCGAAAGCCTTGGTGAGATCTAGATAAGCTGTGTGAATGACTTTACCTTCATCTATGGCTTTGGTAACTGCTTCAAAGAAGTCAATCAGGTTTAGGAGACATGATCTGCCTTTTACAAATCCGAACTGGGTAGGGTCCAGTGTTTGGAGATTACCAATGTCTTTGTTTATGAGTTCCATGATGGTACGTTCCATGGCCTTGCAGACCAGGCTTGTCAGGCTAATGGGGTGGTAGTTCCCAGGGTCCTTCATGGCTCCCCATTTGTGGAGTGGGATAACCGTTGCAGTGCACCATTCAGTGGCACAAAGCCTGAGGTGAAGCTATGATTGAACATTGTACTTAGGTAGGATGCCAGTTCATTCTGTAGTTCATGTAGAACACAGTCTGGGATATTGTCAGGTCCTATGGATGCTGAGTTCTTGGCTTTGGAGAGTGTGTTTTTTATCTGTGCAGCCGTGATTACAGGAACTTTGCATTCTTCCGGTATAGGGATGGGACCTCTAGGGGATGAGAGGGGGGTAAAGTTAGCACTAAACCTATTTGCCAGGATGTTGGCAATATCAGTTGGTTCTGTATATTTAGTACCATTGTGCTGTAACTCAGAGCAGATCTGAGTGTTGCCATTGAGATTCTTGACATAGCTATAGAATGCTTTGTGGTTGTCTTTAGAGTCAGTGGCAATTTTGTTTTCGTAACTAGCTTTGGAGGATTTTATGAGGGATCTCAGCTTCTTACTGAGGTTGACCAGGGAGTTCCTCCAGTCATGGGATTATACTCTTTTTTGCAACAGTTTCTTTCTTCTGTTGTAAAGTTTGTTTATGGCAGAGGACCACCATATTGGCTTCCTTTTTTTGGAGGATAGCATCTTGGTTCTATTAGGGATAGCATAATCCATGCACTTGTGTAAGTGCTTATAAAGTGCATTTGTGTAGGATTCAGCAGTCGTACCTCTATTGTCTGTCTGCATGAGTGTCATGAAGTTTGCCACTTCTGTCTTAAGAAGTGTAAAGTTAGCTTTGGAGAAGTTTTTTACGTTTTTTTCCCTAATTAGGGGTGGGGTGGGATGTGGATGTCTAGGGTGATTAGCTTGTGGTCGGATCTGACCAATGAGGAATTGACCTCTGGTGTGGAACACCAGTTGCCCATGTTGGTAATGACCAGATCTACGATATTGCTGCCCCTGGTGGGGGTGTGAATAAGTTGATTCAAGGCATTGGAATTTATGAATTCCAGAAAACGTTGAGCAAAAGAGTTGGTACATGAGTAGTTTTCCCAGTTAATGGTGGGGTAGTTGAAATCACCCATTATTAGGATATTGGGTTGTACCCTAATACTTTCCAGTGTATTAAGAAATGAGGAGTGGGAATCCTAGGGCATGGTGGGGGTCTGTAGCAAGCTACAATTTGGATTGCGGTCTTGCCCAGAGTTAGTTGCACTTGGGTAATCTCGGATGCATTATGCTGTGCAACTAGCCTGGAGGTGTGGATATCCTTAATGAATATGGACACACCTCCACCTTTAGTGCTTTGTTCCGGGTTAGGTGGCTGAAAGGTGTGGTATGAATTATAGCCTGGTAATGCAGGGGTGCTCTCTGGAGCTTTGAACCAGGTCTCTGTCACTGCATAGATGTCGATGATCTCCATTTTAAGGAGTGCCTCGAGTGAGTGCATTTTGAGGTTTAGACTTCTAGCATTGAGTAGCATTGCCCTCAGATTTTGCTTGCTTGTACCTGTTATGGTGGTGAATTTGTCATTTGAACCTTGCCTAAAAAAGGCACTATAGGGGTGGCAAGAGCTGTAGCCAGTATCTGGAATCCCAAGGGCTACAGGTGCAGGCCATCTCTGGCAAATCATTGTGGTCTGTCGATCATGTCGTCCCAGGCAGACAAATACGGGATCCCCTTAGAATGACACCAGAAGCTTAGCCAACTGTTGAAGTCAATCATTTTGTCCTTGTATTGTGGTATAATTCTGGGTGATGACAGGATGCTACTCAGGGCTAGGGTCATACCTACCTGTGCTACAAGATCAGAGAGCTCCTCCATGTTTCTTTTCATGTAGTTCAGGGAGGTATGTCTCAGGTCATTCACACCAACATGGACAATGACAGTGTCATATTTGTACTTGTTGTGGAGTGACCTGAGTGCGTGCATTATGTGGTAGATCCTGGCACCTGACAGGCAGCTGACAGTAACTTTCTCCTTGTTTAGCCTGGTGAGTGGAACATCAGTGTGCCTGACTACAGAGTCACCTATGACTAGAGTGTTGGGTACGTTGTTATGCCTTATGGGCTGTGGTTGAGTGGCACACAGAATTTGTGGGCTATGTATCATTTGGGTTGTGTTGGGGGTGTAGTTTGTTTGAGTTTTTGCTTTGGAGGTCCCTGATGCTTTGGCAGGTTTTTATTGACAGCCTCCGTGAATGTAGGAGTGTGTTTTGTGTTTCTATGTGTGTGTTTTGGTGATGTAGGTTTTGAGGGACTATGTGATGAGTGTGGTGTGGTGCAAGTGTTTATCTTGTCCTCTTGACTGTCTAGTCCAGTCTTGGGTGACAAGAGCTTTGCTTCCAGTTTGGCTATATAAGTGCATCTCTCACAGGTTGTAGTGTTGGGTGGTAGGAGGAGAGGGTTGTATGTGTACATGAGGCAATTGCTGCATTGCCCCAAGATGCCCAGATTCAACAGGTAGACAGGAGAAATCACCGGGAGCTGACCCTTAGATATGCCTGGATAGGTGCTTATTTATTAAGTACTAAAAACTGCTTTCCTCTAGACAAGTGAGGAAAGTTGAGTGCTGTAGTAATTTGCAGCTTATTTAGTTCTTACAACGAGTTCTGAACAAGTGCTGAGTTCAAAGAAACAGATTTGAGTGCTGAAACTAGAAAACTGGCTAGTTCTAAGAAACAAAATTAAGCTAGAAGGCTTCCCTCCAACGAAAGGCTTGGGGGCTCAGAAGCCTGTAAACAGTCTAGACCACTTACAGGAAAGGCAGGAAACAAGCTTAAACATTTATTTTCTTTCCCAGATGCTCTCTTTGTACACAATAGGAGTGTATGAAATCAGAATATGATCTCATTGCACTCAGTTGAATGTGCAAATGAGATGGGCCCAGAAGGAGTATCCAAACACAAATTTACAAGAGGGGCAGGCAGTTTCAAAGCCACCAAGATTAACACCAAAACAGAAACAGGGAAGGTGGGTGGGGAACTAACTGAAAAAAAAGAGTCAAAACTTCCAGTTCAGTTATTATTCAATGCAACACAAATCAATCAATTAAAATGCTGTATTATTTGAAAAAAAGTGCAGATAGAAGGTACTTAAATTCTCTTATATGTCCAGTTGAATACAGCTAGATCTTAGCCAGCCAAAGCTGAGTTTTTAGGCAGAAAATATTTCAAAATGTACCACTTAAATAGGCAGTGACAGGATATCAATGAATGAGACTACACCCACCTGCAATTACTAACAGGCAATAAATTTCTAGCAAACACTAACTGAAAAAACAGAGTCAAAACTTCCAGTTCAGTTAATATTCAATGCAACACAAATAAATCAATTAAAATGCTGTATTGTTTGAAAAAAAGTGCAGATAAAAGGCACTTAAATGTTCTTATACGTCCAATTAAATGCAGCTAGATTTCATCTCCAAACACACAGTTTAACAGTTGCCAGGACTGGGATTAAAATTCCTACCTAACGAGTTTGCTACACTACAGTATTACACAGTTATCATGAGTACCATGGAGCTTATAGGGCTGAGACTTGGGCAAAGGATTATTTCAAGGTGAGTGATATCAGCAGGAGTGCTAAAATAGGGCAATAGGAAATGTAGTTAGTGTGAATGGCCTCAAAATCATTCATCTCCACACACACACACACACACACACACACACACACACACACACACACACACACACACACACACACACACACAGTACAACAATTGCCAGGTCTGGGATTAGAACTCCTACCTAACTAGTTTGCTACACTACAGTATTACGCAGTTATTGCAAGCACCATGGAGCTTATAGGGTTGAGGGTTATTTCAAGGTGACTGACAGCAGGAGTGCTAAAGTAGGCCAATGGGAGGTGTAGTAAGTGTGAATGGCCTCAAAATCATTTATCTCCTAACACACACACACACACACACACACACACACACACACACACACACACACACACACACACACACACACACACACACACACACACACACACTCACACAGTTTAACAGTTGCCAGGTCTGGAATTAAAACTCCTACCTAACTAGTTTGTTACACTACAGTATTATGCAGTTATTGCGAGCACTACAGAGCTTATAGGGTTGAGACTTGGCCAAAGGGTTATTTCATAGGTTCATAGGTTCATACTAGGCTATCTGCCCTAGGGCATTTATAAGCCTAGCCAGAATGTGTTTGGCTTTCGCCACCCATTTTAAATTTATTTTGCTATGCCCTTTTTCGAGGTTAGTATACTGTGCCTCTGTATAACAGTGACACAGAAGTGATACCCGGGGTAAACCTACGATCTCCCATCCACTCATCAAGATTCCTCTTGAAGAGAGTCAATGAGGGACTCTGCCTAACCTGGACTGGGATTTTATTCTAGAGTGAAGGGAGCCTCTGGGTTATGAATCTGTCCCTCCAGCATGTCCTATTTATTTCAGTGCTGAGGTTCAAGTCTCTCAAGCGCATAGTTCGATGGGATTTGGATTTTCTGAGGTGCAGCATGTCCATTAATTCCGGGTTGGACATGGCTTTATACGTCAGGCACAGATCGCCTCTGAACAGGTGGTATGCCACTGAGTAGAGCTGGAGTTTCTTTAACCGGGCAGCATATGGCATCTGTTTGAGCCCTTTGATCCTCTTGGTGAGGTACTTTTGGGGTCTTTCCAGTTGCTGCAGGTGTCTGGTAAGGTACACCCCAAAAGGGGCATTGTACTCGATTATGGGCCTGATGAGGGATGAGTAAAGAGGCACGATGACCTCCGCTGATCTAGATGTGAATCCCTTCATGATTAGGTGGGCTATATAAAATGTTTTTCTAACCACTTTGGCCACGTGGTTGTCAAATGAGAGATTGCTATCAACTTGGGTCCCCAGGTCCCTAATTACTTCTTCTGTACTTAATGGATTACCACCTATGTGGTAATTTGTGGGCACTTTGTTTTGCCAAAGCGGATGACTATACACTTTTTGGCATTTAGCTTGAGGCCATGGCTCTGGCACCAATTGTCTGTTTCTATGAGGCCCTTTTGGAGGATGCTTGTGTCGGCTGGAGAGTCGATTATGGTGCCCAGTTTGCAGTCATCTGCGAACTTGGTCAGCCACAGTCCTTCCGTGTTGGCCTGTACCTCCGAGAAATATATACCGAACAAGAGAGGTCCCAGGACTGAGCCTTGTGGGACACCACTTGTAACTGGTTTGGAGTCTGACATGGCTCCAGCAGTTTTAACCATGTGGGTTCTGTCCTTGAGCCAGTTTGCAATCCATCAAGTGACATAGGGGTTTATATTTAAGCTGGTAAGCTTATCTATAATGCCCGAGTGGGGTATTGTATCGAAGGCTTTTGCGAGGTCCAGGTAGGCTGTGTGGACCACCTTCCCCTCGTCAGTGGCCTTGGTGACTGTTTCAAATAAATCAACCAGGTTTAAGAGGCAGGATCTGCCCTTAACAAAGCCGAACTGGGTAGGATCCAGTGTCTGTAGGTCCCCAATATCTTTATTTATGAGGTCCATGATGATCCTTTCCATAGCTTTGCAGACCACGCTAGTCAGGCTTATGGGGCGATAGTTTCCAGGATCCATTGAGGCACCACCTTTATGGAGAGGGATCACTGTTGCTGTACATCACTCTTTGGGCACATATCCTTTAGTAAGGCTGAGATTGAACAGTAGTTTTATGTTTGGGTTTAGCTCTTCTTGGAGTTCATGTAGAACGCAGCCCGGGACACCGTCTGGTCCCATTGATGCTGTGTTTTTTGCTTTGGAGAGGGCGGCTCTTACCTGAGCATCTGAGATGTCAGGGGGCAGCACTCTGCTGGGATAGATATTTGCCCTTTTGGTGGGGAGATGGGGGAGAAGTTTGCGCTGAACCTGTCAGCTAGGATGTTGGCAATGTCTGTGTTTTCAGTGTATTTTTTGTCATTTTGGACTAATTCTGAGCATATCTGGGAATTACCACCCAGGTTCCTAACATAACTAAAGAAAGCCTTGTGATTATCCTTAGTGTCCTGTGCAATTTTTCTCTCGAAGCTGGCCTTAGACAATTTTATGAGTGCCCGTAGTTTTTTGCTAATACTCATCAGTGATGCCTTCTCTTTTTGGGATTTTGTTCTATCATTTAGTAGCTTCCTCCTTCTATTGTATAGTTTGTTTATGGCTGGGGTCCACCAGACAGGACGTCTGCCTTTGGAGGATTGGGTCTTGGTTTTATCTGGGATCGCATGATCCATGCATTCCTGAAGGTGTTCATAGAATGCATTTATAAAGGATTCTGCAGTCTGGGCTGTATTTTTCACAGGCCCGGGGGCTTTGAAGGATTGCACCTTGGTTTTGAGGAGTGTGAAATTTGCTTTAGAGAAGTTTTTCACTGTGGTTTTCTGGGCAGGGGGTGGGGTCAGGATGTGAATATCCAGTGAGATTAGTTTATGGTCTGATCTTACCAGTGAGGGATACACTTCTGGTCTGGAGCATAGAGTCCCCATGTTGGTGATGATCAGGTCCAGTATGTTTTCCCCTCTTGTGGGAGTGGTAACAAGTTGTTCCATAGCATTTGAGTTTATAAATTCTAGGAACCTTTGGGCTAGGGTGTTGGAGCTAGAGTAATGCTCCCAGTCTATGTTTGGGTAGTTGAAGTCACCCAATATAATGGTGTTTGGAGAGACCTTCATATTCTCCAGTGTTCTCAGGAAGGCTGAGTGGGGTTCCTGGGTTTGTGAGGGTGGTCTGTAGCAGGCTATAAACTGGAAGGCAGTTTTACCCACTGTTAGTTGCACATGGATAGTCTCTGATGCTTCGTGCTTTGCCACCAACCTGGAGGTGTGGGTATCTTTGATGAATATCGATACTCTCCCTCCTTTTGTGGTTCGGTCCAAGTTTTGTGGCCGAAAAGCATGGTATGAGGTATAACCTGGTAGTGCTGGGGTGCTCTCAGGAGCCCTGAACCAGGTTTCTGTTACTGCACAGATATCAATGTTCTCCATGCTAAGGAGAGTTTCGAGTGTGTGCATCGTGAGGTTTAGACTTCTGGCATTGAGTAGCATTACTCTTAGTTTCTTATCCTTTGTGATACCTATGGAGGTGGGTTTGTCTTTTGAGCCTTGCCTAAAAAAGGCACTATGGGGGTAGCAAGAGCCTTTGCCAATATCCGAAAGCCCAGTGTTGACAGGTGCAAGCCGTCCCTATTGAAGCATCGTGGCTTGTCGAGCATATCATCCCAAGCTGACAGGCATTGGATCCCCTTTGAATGACACCAGTACTTAAGCCAATTGTTGAAATTGATCATCTTGTCTTCATATTGTGATATCATTCTTGGTGAGGGTAAGATGCTACTCAAGGTCAGGGTCATACCGGCCTGGGCTACATGCTCAGAGAGCTCCTCTATGTCTCTTTTCATGTAGTCCAGGGAGGTACATCTCAGGTCATTCACACCAGCATGGACAATGACTGAATCATATTTGTACTTGCCTTGGAGTGACCTGAGTGCTTGTGTTATGTGGTGGATCCTAGCGTCTGACAGGCTGCTCACCATGACCCTCTCCTTGTTCAGCCTGGTCAGCCGGACGTCAGTGTGCCTGATGATAGAGTCACCTATTACAAGTGTATCAGGTTTGTTGTTTAGTCTTAAGGGCTGTGACTGTTCGGCACTCTGGCTTTGTGAGATATGTGTTGCACGTGTTTTGTTCTGGGGTAGCGGTTGCTTTCAGCAGGAGTCCTAAAGTAGTGCAATGGGAGGTGTAGTGAGTGTGAATGTCCTCAAAATCATTCATCTCCAAATGCACACACGCAGTTTAACAGTTGCCATGTTTGGGATTAGAGCTTCTACCTAACTAGTTTGCTATACTACAGTATTACACATTTATTGCAAGTGCATGGAGCTTATAGGGCTAAGACTTGGCCAAAGGGTTATTTCAACATGACTGACATCAGCAGGAGTGCTAACATAGACAATGGGAGGTGCAGTGTGTGTGAACGGGCCATAAATCATTCCTCTGGAAACACACACACACACACACACACACACACACACACACACACACGCACACGCACACGCACACGCACACACACACACACACACACACACACACACACACACACACGCACACACACACGCACTCACTCACACACAACTTTAGATTTGACAGGACTGAGTTTACAAATGCTACATGAATACTTATTTGTACTATAATGTTACACTGTTATCACAAGCACCACAGACACTATAGGGCTGATGGCTACCAAAAGGAATGTCTACAGTGATTGACATCAGCACATCATGTGATATAGGTCAATGGGATGTGTAGTGGGTGGAACAGGCCTCATAATGGGATTCTCTCTGTCACTGTCTGTCTCTCCCTTCCCCACATCTGTGTGTGTGTGTATATGTTTGACATATTATTGTCTGTTGGCCTTAGATACTGTATGTGTGAGTGTTCCTATCCAATGTCTATGTGTGAAACATAAATGGTGTACAATTTGGTGTGTGTGCACAGACATCTGCAAATGACAGATATGTATAGTCCACTGTGTTGTCAGACATGGGCTTCATTTCTCTAAGTGTATGAGCATGCCCAGTATGACCTTCTATACTGAGTGTGTGAATCCATTCCAGGTAGGGTTGTACTCCAGTCCAAGATTTGCTGTTCTACACCTACAGCTAGCAACCTGTTTCTGCAGGATATATGTTGATAGGTTGACAATATGGAGTCACAATGGATGAAAGATAGGGGGATACTGTAACTATTGCTGTCTGTGCTGCTTGTGTTACAGGGCTGGTGTTAGCAGAGATATTCAAACATATGTACTGTTATTGTTCTACACTGTGATGTATTATGTCATCAACTACTGACAGATATAATTATTTGTTCACAGTTATTTACCGGGAAAATAAAGGATGAATGAAGCTGAGTCCAGTGTTGTGGGCCGCAGCCTACACATTCTTGCACACTCCTGCCATTCTGGAGGGGTAGCTACAGACATTTGCTGTAAATGGTCCAGCACCTTGGAGTATGGCGGTTGAGGATCCCCTTCCTGTACATATATCAACTTAACAGAATGGCCATATCCTGCTCCTGCTGTGACCATACCTCTCAACTGTACAGATTTACCCGGGTTACCCAGATGCAGGACTCATATATCTGGTCAGTTCCCCTTCACATTGTGGTTTACGAGTAGGTTTGTAGCCACCCATTAATTGGTTTGCCAGCAGGGGTAGTATGGGCATACATCAGAGTTTCAGACTTCACACACTCCATTACAACCATGCTTCTACACCTGCCTCTGTTATTCTATCCTCTTCCTAACATTATGTGAGCAATATCTGAGAAGTATCCCTATAGTTGGCCCTTCATCCCAGCAGTATTTATGGATTGGTCCACAGTTCTTGTAGTAGGATATGGGGTCATGCTACTGGGATTTGTCAGCAAGGCCTTGCATTTGTGTTCTATTGACTGTGTTAGGTTGCTAGTTAGGACCCCATAAGATACCATACATTGGCACTATGGGTGAGGAACAGGCCTTTGACAGAGGACTGTAAGCCATTTGGTAGTGATGTGGGCCATCCGTAGCAGGCCAGTGCATTCTGTCACTCTTACAATCCCAGACTGTGACCCAGTGGATTCCCCTGGGGTGACAGGGTAAATGTGTGAGGAGTTACTGGCAATACTTCTTGTCTATATTGATCCATTGGTCTGGATTCAGGCAGGGTGCTGCTTAGAGCTAGGGACACACCTGCATAGGATACCTCTTCAGCATGCTGAATTCTGTGGGTATTCCAATACAGAAGTGGGGTCATACTGTACTCATTCCCAACAGCAAGTATATCACCTGTGATACATCTGTGGCTTATGATGGAGTGAGCTGAGTGCATGTGTGATATGGAAGCTACTGGCAGCTGACTCACAGATATATCTGGGACATTCCCCTTATACTGCCTTGTGCATGGACATAGACAGTATCTCACTACTTTATAACTGTGCCTTTTATGGTCTGCCAATGATTGGCCAGACTACATCAGTATTCCATAGTACACAGACAACTAATGTGCTGCTAACCTGTGTTTACAATTCCAAAGTTGTGTGCAGTTGACAGTTACATTATATGCACTCTGTCTAGGGTACTTCCACCTGTGTACTGTGTGTATGTAAGGGCCCACGTTAATGGCATGTCCATCTTTCAAACGATGACAGATATTGACATCTGGACAGTGAGTATGGATGACTGCTGACATGGGTATCACTGAGAAGCATTATGGTTGGCACTGCAGTTGTCAAAACATGGCGCTGTTAACCACAGTACTGCCCGTAGGCCACTGAGACACAACCCTCCAGGCCTAAATGCTGACCACTTCCAGACAATATTGAACACATAACAACTTACCACACAGACCCTTGCATATTGTACACATGCAACAATCTATCCTGTAGATTGGGGCAGCTCTGGCAAGCTATGCTCTACTGATATTACTCCTCACACTTACATGTTTCTACATCTCTACACAGGATTGTGGGGGGGGAGCACACCTGATGACTTTAAACATTTGCTATGACTGTACTGCTATTTCAGGTACTCTGTTGACTTCCATTACATATTGTATTCTGACCTATCATGTAGACTGGATGCATATCAGTAGAGTACACATCTTAGGTTTTATTGACCTACATTTCAGTTTCAGACTTCTTACCCTTCAGAACTAACATACAACTGCCAGATCTGTTGTAGTCTGTCTGTGTAGGTTTGAAGGGGGGCTGTTCACCATTGCCATCATTTAGCCCAGCCTTTCTTTATGGTCTACACCTGTCCTGCTGGCTGAGGCTGGTAGTGGGTATGTGAGCCTCACTGACATGCATGTGTGTGTCCTTTGGACACCACAGTTATTTGGGCCACCACATGTACTGCGGTGGGATTTGTCACCTTGTCTACTACTGCCTATTATGTTGACACCAGTATTTGTTATAGATTTCATGCTGCCCATATAGGTGTCCACTATCTGCTGCTATCCCATTCAGCCACCCGATTCCTTTGCAGGTTTGCTTCCATACCATAGATACAACTATCAGAACATACTACTCCGTTCAGTAATTGATAGGAAGAATGACTTACCTTGTGGCTGGGCCTGTATTGAGGACAGTGCTGGAGGGCTGACTATGTCAGATACACATAGTACACTCCCTATACATGGTAAAGCACAGGAAGTGTCATGTTTGGCATCCATTTTACTGTATGTGCAAGTCAGAGAGAGATATCAGTCCCTGGGCCCCTACAGTGTCATTGTGTGTGCTATGCATTGCCTCTTTGCCAAAGCCAGGGCATACTGTGCACGCCTACATCTGCCTACAGGGTCAGGCTCAGGACGTTCCTCCTCCTCCAAGTCCCAATGTGCCTGTTGTGGCCTTAGTAATGGTGGGTGGGGTGGCCCCTCCCCATGTTGTTCCTGCTGCAGCTGTTTCCGCAGGATCATATTGTGTACCATGGACCATACTATGAACATTTGTCCACATGTAGCTGGAGAGTCCTGCAAGGCTTGACTGGATATGTCAAGGCAGTGGAACCATGACTTAAGCACACGCTCTGCAATGATCCTTGTTTATGCGTGTGCCTCATTATGGTGTTCTTGTTCAGGTGTCTGTGCACTTCTGATGGGTGTCATCAGCCAAATCTCCAGTTCATAGCCAGCATCCACCAGTAGACGGCCATATGGGATGTCCCCACTGACAATCCCCTGATACAGCTGTGAGCAATGCCAGATGTGGGAGTTATGATAGCTTCCAGGGCTGCCAAAACACACATTCATGATAATGCCCTGGGCATCGCACATGACCTGGCCGTTGATGGTGGTGAAGCCCTTGCAGTTTATGTAGAACCTACCCCACTCACCGGGTGGTACTTTGAGGTGGATTTGCATGCAGTCTATAGCAACAACTACCTCAGGGTATTCTGCTATACAGTGGAAAAGATGCATACTTCTGGCCAACGAGTCATTGGTGGTGGGGAAATAAATGTGTTCATTGGCATGCGGTGTCATGGCATCCAGGAACTGGTGGAGTACCCTGGATGCTAATGCCTGTGAGACCCCCATGATATCCCGAGTTGGTCTTTGGAAGGCACCTGTGGCTAGTATTCTTAAGCCTAGACATACCTTGGTATCCACTGTGATGGGTTCCCCTCTATTAGTTCTGTGTGTGAGGCGTGGCCAGCACAGCTCACCAATTTGCTGTAGAATGTCCCTGTCCACCCTATAGTGCTCCACTAACTCCAGCTTAGGTAGGCCCTGGTAAGTTACCCTGAGTCTGTACACTCTTCTCCTCCTCCTTACTGTGGGTCGGTTCTTAGCATTCTCATCCTCACCACCCTCAGTCTCTAGCACATATTGATGGAGTAAAGCAGCAGCAGCTTCTAACATTTTCAGTTTTGCCAGTTGAAAATCTCCCATCTGTGTACACCAGTGGTGTAGAGTTTGTGGAAAAAGCCAGTCTGAAGGGTGATTGCATGGTTTATAATAGTGTGCTGGGATGCTGCATGTGTATTTGGCTGATTCTGATACATTCCACCTGCTAGCTATGCTAGTTTTCCTGGATTGCCTTCCTCCTGCTCCACGTTTAACCCCTGAGGTGCGCCGCGCATACCCAATGCTCATTTGTGAACAGTGCTGCTATTTCCTGTTGTTTTTTTTTTTTTTTTTTTGTTTAAAACCCGGTGCGTGGCATGCAAACCTGTTTAAGCAAGGAAAACAGTGCTCAATAATGTGAGACACACACCCTTCCTTAGCTGTGCTTAACTAAGGGCACACATGGGCCACAGAGGTCCAATAAGCTTACAGCATGCATGACGCACCCCATTATGAGGTCATCCACTTCTTCTACTTGTACAATGATGTTGCTGCACTTACACAGTTGGGTGTAAGCTAACACTGAGAAGAAATCTGTGATTCAGTATCAGTCCCCTCATTTGCATAAACCAGAATGCTAATTCATAGTTAACACACTCACACTGCACCTTCCCTCTTTGCAATCACTATTCCCTGGTATTGTTATATTATGCATGCCATTGACTATTATTATTATGGCAAAATACAGATTTGGGTATAAAAGCTTATCCCCCCCCTTTTTTTTATTTTTGTGACGATCACATTTGCGCATCGCTGCCCTACACTTAAATGGCTGAGATCGGCCCAAAATAAATAAATAAATCTTGTTTTTTATACCATATCAGCTATGTTTCATGCCAATAGCTATATATTTGGCCATTGGCACGTTTACTACATAGAATACATGCTTTCTTTCGAGCTGTCATGCCTCCATTTTGTAATTTGCAGAAATGTATTTGGTTAGTAACCGAATACATTTCTGCAGGTTACACTTTTCCTGCACATATGCCTGCCTGCTTCCTGTATTGCTAATTCACCTCATTTGCATGGTATTCACCAGCAAATGAGCTAATTAGCATATGGCAGTGGTGCCCATGCAGGAGTAGTTTAGGGGCGCTTGTTCACATCTCAGGGACTCGATCCTGGATCGCTGGCCGACCATATTGCGTGCAACAGCTGTTGCACTATTCCTGGACTCTTTGCAGAGCTTGCTGAATCTGGGAGATTATCTGTCACATAATTGACAGCAGTCACACTGTTTAAACATCTTCAAAACTGATGTGAGGTGTTGTCAGCTTCCACATATTAGTTTTCAGGGTCCAATACTTGCATAGCAGAAACCTTTTGGAAGACTTTAGCAGTTTTACCTAGATTTGACATTAGTCTATAGTTCATCTTATTATGTTTACTGGCATAGAGCATTGTTCAGATTTGATCATTTGAAAGCTCAGAACAGATTACAACCATACCTAACAACAGTAAAGTAAGATTAAAGGTATAACTAAATTATATTATACAGTCTTGAAATATAATGTAACATAGACGTAAAAATATACAGATATTAATGAGAAGGTTAAAAAATAAGTTGGATCAAGAATATACAATGCATAATATATGTATTATACATTTGGGAAATGTGGTCCAGCCAAAAGTACAGGCATATTATATACAAAAATGGATGAAAGTTTTAGCAGTGGAGAGAGCAGAACTTGCAAAATACTAAGAGCTGCAAAAATGTGAATGTAAGTGGATATTAGTTATATTAAATATATAGTAGGAAATGGATAGTGCAGATAGGAAAGTACTGGGTATGAGTTACGTTGGAGAGGTTAGGTCATTAAGAAGCCAAGGTTTTTGGGATAATTGTAATAATGCAACCATGGTATTTATGTGAGGTGGCCCGTATTCTGATGGGTCCATATTAGATGGACAAAAAGCCAGTTAACCGACGACCACATCAACGAGACAACATCGCCGACAGGACGAATCACTGACAACAGTAAGTCAATGTATTATGGAACAGAATACATTCCCTTTTCCGTAATACACTCGAAAACCACATTAAAACATGTATAGCAGGGGGACAAGCTCCCCTGCACCCCCCATGTGGGGGGGGACCCCCCATACCCCCTTACTTAAATATACCAACTCTGAGATTACACTATAGTGAGGGAATGGGACTAACTCCCAGTCTGCACTACTCACCGTTGTTGGGGATTCATTCGGTCAGCGAAGTCGTCTCATTGATGTGGTCGTCGGTTACCTGGGCTTTCGTCCATCTGACATGGACACGTTCTGACATGTGCACTTACATTTTTCAGTTAGGTATTGTTTGAACCAAGGTCTGGATTGTTTGTAGACTCTGATTTAAATGAGATCAGATGGCAATGATTACCACAGTTTAGAGGTAAGAACAGAAATGCAATGGTCTGTAGAAACAAGTTTAGTGGATGGACTTATGACAGTGAGGCAATTAGGGGTTTGGCTTCTTAGGCTGTCCTGTGGGATGATGTTGATAGTCTCATATTTGGGGATGGGGTGGGTGATATGCTTTGTTGCAGGAATTTAAGAAGACAGTCAAAAAGAAGATTGGCTCTGCCTTGGATAGATAGCTAATTTACTTTTTCCAAGGTGATGCAGTAAAGTCACATCAATGGGAGTCGGTGATAAACTGATGAATTTTACTAGAAAGAAATTGCAATGTGATAGTATTTTTTGCAAGGCAATGGGAAATAGGGGTAGGACATATTGTAATTGTGCAACACAGATGCCTTTGATTAAGGTTGCTGTAGCAAGTTATGAAAGGAAATAAGATATATTTTGAGCCCAGAATTTTGGAGGTAGTTAACTTTGAATCTGACTTTCTGAATATGGTTTTGGAAGTAGAGGGATTGGTCAATCCATTTGCCAAGGCATCTAAATGATGTGGTGCAATAAATTAGGTTGTGGTCTATGTCTTTGAAATAGAGAGGGTAAGTGGCTATAGTGAGTCATTTCTTTATGCCAAACAGCATGGATTTTTTGTTACTAGAGTTGAGGAGTATTTTAGAACAAAGGGGAATGTTATGCTTATAGAAGGTCAAGTTGAGGCTAATTTTAGATGTTGGCATGAGAAGGTTTGGATTTATAGATAATCATGTCATCTGCATAAAGGAGGAGTTGTATTTGACATAGGAAGTGATCCCTGAGGAACCCCTAAAAGGACAAAGGCTGTATCTGTAAGGCAGGCCCAATTGCTTGCTTAGTTGGTAAATCTTTAAACCATTAGGTAAATTCACAGGTTGCACTGATATCTTGTAAGTGGCATAATATAAATGAGTTTTTGCCAACTGTAGAGTGTTGATTCTTCACTGGAACAAAGCATAAATTCCCTTGGACTCCAAAAGCAGAATAAGTTATTTCTTACATTTATTTCATTGAATTGCACTTTATAATGCTTAAAATTGTGCTAAACAGCTAATCTACTAAATCTTACACTGTTATAAAACTTTTTTTTACTGTTTCACTGCATGTATGCACTGTTTTATACTGTTTTAACTGTATTTTTCATTGTCAGGTAGCATAGTCTTGATAGAGGCCTGCTGTTATCCAGGCCTGGTTGATTTGTTTGTTGAGTTTCCTGTGTTTCTGGTACCTTTCTTCTGCTGATAGAGAACACAGAGCACTGTGTGTAAGGTATTAACTGGAAATTTTCTCCATTTGTTAAACATATGTTTGTCTGTTCTGATTTCCTGCCAAGGAGTGTATCATATAACTGATTTGTGTGCAGTTAAAAGCATTCTCTAGAGTCTCCTTTGGCTATTTTTCTGCTGTGATTAACACTTATGTAGTGTTTTCTGCCTAAAGTACTGTAGCTACTAGCTGTAATAGTTCCCCCCCATTGGGGTCTTGTTCTTATACTTGGTGGCTTTGGAATTGGCAACCCTACTGTAAATTTGATCTGGGACACTCCTCCCAATCTAGTGTCATTAGCTCATTCTACCTAATACAGAGAGAACATTTGATAAGGCCAATTCACTTAGGTTCTTAACAAATTATCTTCTGTTCCTCCTTTCTCCCTATCCACTTTACTAAAAACAAAACAAAAAAAAAAACTTTGCTAGAATCTCCTTGTGTTCTGACTGACTGTGTTTCTCAGCTGATAAGCATATTGTTGGCACTTTTTAACTGTTCAGGGTTGAATAAAACAATAATTGAATTCAGTTCAGAATACAGTTTGAATCAATTGCATTTATTTAAACTGTATTTGCTTTAATATTGCTGCACACTCAAGTGTGATAGCTTGCACTGCAATTGAATTGTTGTTAGTGCTGTTTTAGCTGCTTTTTCTGTAAAAAAAAATCTAACCTTGCTTCCTGCCTTTCCTGTAATTAGTCTGGTCCGGATACAGATTTGCTGTATCCAGGACTGTTTGTAAGCTTCTGTGCCCCCCCCCAAGCCTTAATGTGTTGGAGGGAAGCCTTCTAGCTTATCAGTGGGAGAGGTAAGCACTACATGGCCTATCTACCACAAGAGGAGTGGTTTCTGGCCCAGAAATTGTAGTTTATTGGCTGTTTGGGCAGTTTTTTCCATATCTTTCAACTTTCTGGACTAAAAGCCCATATTTGTGCTTGTTTCCTGCCTTTCCTGTAATTAGTCTAGTCCTGATACAGATTTGCTGTATCCAGGACTGTTTGTAAGCTTCTGTGCCCCCCCCAAGCCTTTCTGTGTTGGAGGGAAGCCATCTAGCTTATCAGTGGGAGTGGTAAGCACTAGGTGGCCTATCTACCACAAGAAGAGTGGTTTCTGGCCCAGAAACTGTAGTTTATTGACCTTTTGGGCATTTTTTTTCCATCTCTTTCAACTTTCTGGATTAAAAGCCCACATTTGCACTTGTTGCTTGCCTTTCCAGTAACTAGTCTAGTCCAGATACAGATTTGCTATATCCAGGACTGTTTGTAAGCTTCTGAGCAGTGCCAAAGTCTGCTCTTCAAATTTTTCCCTTAGATCTGTTAGTTGTCTCCTCTCCTGCACTTTTACTAGCTTATTAATCTAGCACTTTACCAGACTTCTTGTAGCAATTATTGTAGCACACAAAGTGCTACCAGCACTAAATGATCTACAATGAAGCAGCGCCAGTACTTATCATTAATGCCCACCACTCCAGGCATGTCTAAAGGTCGGTTGCCTGTGCTTTCTCCTATTAAACTGGTGAACTTGGGCATCCTTAGGCAATGTAGCAACTCCCTCATGCACACTGACAACCCTCTCTTCTTACCTCCCAACACTCAGACTTGCGAGAGATGCACTTAATGCACTTATATATCCAAATTGGAAGCCACGCACTCTGCAGCCAAGACTGGAATAGCTGGTCAAGAGGAAAAGTTCAGCACTTGCACCACACCACATGGAACACATAGCCCTCCAGAACACACACCAGCACTACCTTCACATAGAAACACAAACCACACACCCACCTTCGTGGAGGCTCTCAATAAAAATTTACCCAAACAGCAGAGACCTCCTAAGGCAGAAACACACCTGACCACCACAACACAACACTAATCACAAGACACATAACTCTCCTAAACAGTGTGCCACTCAACCAAAGCCCCTAAGGGAAAACAGCATGCCCAATACACTAGTCATAGGTGACTAGATAGTGAGGCACACCGATGTCCCACTTACTAGGTTAAATAAGGAGAAAGTAACAGTCAGATGCCTATCAGGTGCCAGGATCCACCACATAACACACAAACTCAGGTCCCTCAACAACAGGTACACATATGACTCTGTCATTGTACATGGTGTAAATTGCCTGAGACGTATCTCCATGGACTACATGAAAAGAGACATGGAGGAGCTCATGGATTATGTAGCCCAGGTGGGTATGACCCTAGCCCTGAGCAACATCTTACCATCACCCAGAATGATATGACAGTACAAGCAGAAAATGATTGATTTTAACAATTGGCTAAGTTTCTGGTGTCATTCTAAGGGGATCCAGTATATGTCTGCCTGGGATGAAATGATTGACAGACCATGAAACTTTGGCAGAGATTGCCTGCCTCTGTCACCCCTGGGCTTCTGGATACTGGCCAAGGCACTTGCCACCCCTATAGTGCCTTTTTTAGGTGGTGTTCCAAAGTTCCATAACAGCTACAAACAAATACAATCTGAGGGTCATGTTGCTCAATGCTAGAAGTCTAAATCTCAAAATGCACTCACTCAAAGCACTCCTTATAATGGAGAACATCGACATTTGTGCTGTAACAGAGACCTGGTTTAAAGCAGCAGAAAGCACCTTTGCACTACCAGGCTATATCTCTTTCCACACCTTTCAGCCCCAGAACTTGGACCAAAGCTTCAAAGATGGCAGTGTTTCCATATTCATAAAGGATGCACACAACTCTAGACTGTTAGCTCTACATAACGCATCAGAAATACTTCAGGTGCAGCAATGATTGGGTAAGACAGCGATTCAAGTTGTAGCCTGCTCTAGGTCCCCAACCATGTCCCAAGACTCACACTCCACATTCCTAAACACCCTGGAGAATATTAGGATCCAACCTAACACTCTCATACTGGGTGACTTCAACTACCCCTCCATTACCTGGGAAAACTACTCATGTAACAATACACTTGCCCAACATTTCCTGGAATTCATTAATGCCAATGCCCGGAACCAGCTTGTTCTTACCTCTAGTAGAGGTATCAACATCCTTGACCTGGTCATTACTAATATGGGTGACTGTATTCTACACCAATAGTTAACTACTCCCTGGTTAGATGCAAACACACACTAATTACCTTGGAAATATATCATTTCTCCCACCCCCACCACAAATGTAACCACCATGAAAAACTTCTCCAAAGCTAACTTTGGGATCCTAAAAACAGAGGTAGCTAACTTCATAGCACCCATACAAATGGAGAATAGTTGCATGACCACCGAATCATACACCAATGCACTGCATGAACACATACACAAATGCATAGCTCTCACCATACCCAATAGAACCAAGATGCTCTTCTCCAAAAAAAGAAGCCAATATGATGGTCCTCTGCCATAAACAAACTCTACAACAGAAGGAGGAAACTGATGCAGAATAAGGTGAAGTCTCAAGACTGGAAAAACTCCCTTATCAGCCTCAACAAAATGTTGAGCTCCCTCATCAAATCCTCTAAAGCTAGCTATGAAAACAGGATTGCAGCAGATAGTAAAGACAATCACAAGGCCTTCTATAGTTATGTAAAGAATCCCCACGGCAATACCCAGATTTGCTCTGAGTTACTGCACAATGGTACCTCCTATACCAAGCTAACAGATATTGTCAATATACTGGCTGACAGATTCAGTGCCAACTTTACCCCTCCCCAAAGAACCAATCATAATACCAGTAGATTACCAGGCACCCAGTATTACTGCTGCACTATCCAAGGCAAAGAATACAGCTTCTACGGGACCTGACCATATCCTAGGCTGTATCCCACATGAAATACAGAGTGGACTGACACCTCACCTGTGTACCCTGTTCAATCACAGCCTCACCTCAGGCTTTGCCCCTACCGAATGGCGCACTGCTACAGTCATCCCTCTACACAAAGGAGGAGTGATTACAGACCCTGGGAACTATTGCCCCATTATCCTGATGAGTCTGATATGCATAGCTATGAAACACACCATCATGGACCTAATAAACAAGGATTCAGGGAATCTCCAAACTCTGGAAACCACACAGTTTAGTTTTGTGAAGGGTAGATCATACCTACTCAACCTGGTCAACTTCTTTGAGTCAGTCACCAGAGCTGTGGATGAAGGCAAGGGGGTTTGTACAGCCTACCTTAATCTGGCCAAGGTCTTTGATACCATTCCCCACTCAGGAATCATAGAAAAACTCACTAAGCTAGGCATCAACCCGTATATCACTAGGTGGGTTGTAAACTGGCTCTCAGATAGAACCCACAGTGTGAAAGTACCTGACTTCAAGTCAGACTGCCAACCAGTTACGAGTGGAGTCCCACAGGGTTCGGTCCTGGGTCCTCTCCTGCTTGGTATCTACTTCTCTGAAGTCCAGGTGAACACAAAGGGACTCTGGCAGACAATGTTCTCAGATGATTGCAAGTCAGGAGCTATTATTAATTCCCCAAGTGATGTTGACATCCTACAGAAAGACCTCATTGAGACCAATGACTGGTATCATAACCATGACATTAATCTCGGTTCCCATGAATTATCACACCAATGATAGTCCACTAAACACAGAAGGTGTTATAAGAGATCTAGGAACACAGGTTGACAGCAACCTCTCTTTTAACCACCACATTGCCACTGTGGTTAGAAAGTCCCTCTGTGTGGCACATCTCATTACTAAGGGTTTTGCATCCAGGAAGAAAGAGATCATTGCAGCCATACCCAGATGCTAAAATATCTCCTAGACAGCAACATCCAGTCACCTACTCAGCATGGTTTCAGACCTGCCCATAGTACCACTACAGCCCTTCTTTGCTTCACAGGCACAGTAAACCATCTCAAAAATTAAGGCCTGCAGGTGTCAACTCTTTTTTTGGATATGTCCAAATCATTTTATACAGTCTTGCACCAAATCCTGCTAAACAAACTAAACCAATATCAACTATCAAATTCCACTCCTACCTTGTTCCAAAGCTACTTAACTGACAGGTACCAAGCTGTGAAATGGGAAAGTTCTCTCTCTCCTCAGCTGCCCATAACTATAGGAGTCCCACAGGGTTCTATCTTAGCACCACTACTATTTGCAGTCTTCAAAAATGACCTCCACACAGCATGCATCTATCATTCAGTATGCAGATGACACTACCTTAATCTGTGCTGCACAAAACATTCCCACCCTCCTGCAAACAACTCAGCTAGCATTCTCTGACATTGAAAACTACTTAACCAAAGCCCAACTTATCCTCAATCCAAAGAAAACTCAACTTATGATTATAACCAGTTCTATCAAAAACACTGATAACAGTCAATTCACTATCTACTCTACAAATGCTACTCCAGTCACTCCAGTGGCACAGGCTAAGCTATTGGGAATAACCATAGACTCTCACCTAAAATTTGATAGTCATCTCAACTTACTTATTAAAAAAGTACATGCCAAACTGGGATCACTTTACCGTATCAAACCATTTCTTACCAATAACATAAGATCAGCCATTGCTCGCTCCTAACTTCTATCCATCCTACTCTATGCATCTCCCATTCTGAATAATCTCAACAAAACTGAACTAAGCAAAATGGAAGCCTGCTATAACAGAATTGCCCGCTCTGCTGCACACTGCTCATATAGAACTCATCACTGTACTGCTTTGAGACAGCTCTACTGGCTTGAACTGCCCAACCTCTTAACTTACAATCAGCACTGCCTCTGTCATTCTATTACCTCCCCAATAAGTCTCCTGCCCTCAAAAACCTAGTACATCACACAGCCAGAAGGTCTCTTAGATCATCAAGCAAACTACTAGCAGAAGTCACCAACAGCTACAATAGCTTTGGAGATGCACTATATAGTAGCTCAGTGGCTAAAAAATGGAAATCTGTCCCCACTAGCATTCAAAACACATCATCCAAAGCCTCCTTTAAAGACCTCATTAGGCAACATCTCAAGCAAAGTTGGCAGTGCCATGATTGCTCCCCAGGCTAGTGAAAGCAGATAAGGTACACATACTAAACCTAGAGTACTTGATAACAGTTTCCAGTCTTACTCAAAAACATTGGCTAATCTACAGTGTATGTACTGTACCTGTGTACTATGTATGTATTCTAACTATGTTCCAAATTTCAGCTGTACACCACAAATCTATTAATTACCTTTATTTTTAAATTATCATTTTTTTTGTTTGTTCTCTCCACTGTAACTGTCGATGTGCAGCATATCACTGTAAAAAAATGTCTTTTGTAATTTGTGTGTATACTGATCATGTCTAAATGTATCTGTAATTTGTCTATGTGGAGCTTTTCTCCATGGGCCTCTGCTGAAAAAGGGCCTTTTTGGCTCAGTCAGACACCCCCAGTTAACAAATGTAAAATAAAATAAAATAAAATAAATAAATTGTCTCCCTGTACTCTTCCCTCATTAGGCCAATCATCGAGTACCATGCCCCATTTGGCATGTACCTCACTACACATCTGCAACAACTGGACAGGCTGCAAAAGTACCTCACAAAGAGGATCCTGGGCCTTAAACACTTGTTCTATATGGACAAACTCAATAAAACCCAACTATTTTCTTTCTCATATCACCTACTTAGGAGCAATCTCTGCTTGACTTATAAAGCCATGTCTGACTACTCTTCCCGCATTAGGCCTGTTATCGAGTACAAAGCCCCATTTGGCAAGTACCTCGCTACACATCTGCAACAACTGGACAGGTTGCAAAAGTACGTCCTAAAGAGGATCCTAGGCCTTAAACACTTGTCCTATATGGACTGACTCAAAAAAATCCAACTATTCTCTGTCTCATATCACCTATATGGAGGCAATCTCTGCTTGACTTATAAATCCATGTCTGACCCAGCTCTGTTAGAAATGCTACTTCTAAAGAAATCCCAATCCCTCCGCACCACATGCTCCAGAGACTTCAACCTCATTACCACAATCAACAGAACATGCTGGACAGACCGGTTCATAACCCAGAGACTGCCCAAGCTATGGAATAGACTTTCCATACATATAAAACAGAGCACCTCACTGGCCCTCTTCAAGAGAAATCTTTACGAGTGGATAGGAAATAAAAAAATTCACCATGGGGATCACTCCCGTGGCTCTACTTGACAGAGGCACAGGGAACTAAGGTCGGATGGCACATTGCCAGGCTAATCCTGTGGGCTAGGCTTGTAAAGGCTCCAGGGCCATTAGCCGAGCACACACCTATGAATCTATGAAACTATGAGTGGTCAGCTACGTCAAAGGCCCTGGTAAGGTCGAGGAATATTGCCTTAGTGAGGATACCCTAATCCATGTTAGCGAGGATGTCATCAGTAATTGTCCAGAGAGCAGGCATGGTACTATACCTGCTCAAAAGTCATGCTACTTTCTAGAAAGCTAGTGGTGTTTTTCAAGCCCACCATTCTTTTCCTAGGAGACTTTAGAGACTTCACCTACTGCTCAGTCAACTGAAAAACATGTACATGCTCGAACACTTATGACCTGAATTTATTGACTTCATCAATATAAACTTTCTGGACCTATTAGTTCATACTCCAGCTGAAGCAATAAAATCCTGGACGTGTCCCTTATTTTTACAGGCAGCTTTATTTCCCACCAATTGTAACTTCCCCCTTGGTGAAATCAGACCACAAATCACTCACATTCACTTTAAGATTGAAGCCAGAAGCATCTTCCAGTACCTTGGTATTCAGAGATTGTGCCAAGGCTAATGCACAAAAACTAAGTCAGGACTTAACTAAATTCAAACCCCCGTCCATCTTGATGGCTGCACTGCTTGTACAGAATGCTATACCACCAAACTGTCTGTACATGTAAATAGCTATATAGATGTATGTGTCCTAATCAGAAGTAAGTACAATGCCAAATTTAAAAAATAACCCCCCGCAGTGGAACCCACATATAAACAAATTCTATATTAAAGGGAAAAACTCACTGCATGCAGAATTAAATTTAGCTGTTAAGATGCTAACAATGCTCTTGCTAAACTTAATTAGGAACTTCTGACCATGATAAGGGCAATCAAAGCCAGACATGAACTAAAAATAGCCACCCAGATAAAGGATAATCTCAAAGCCTTCTTTAACTATGTTAGAAATCTCACAAACAATACCTAGCACTGCACAGAAATAAGAGTAAAGGATATCACATATTCAGACCCAGGGGGCATAGCCAGTCTTCTAGCAGACAACTCTAGTTTAAACTTCAGCTCTCTCTCCCCTCTTATATTCTCAGATCACAGACCTTCATCTACAACCCCCTCAAATCTTCAAAGAACAAGTGCTCAAGGTGCTGTCCAAGCCCAATAAAACTACTTCTACTAAGCTGAATTAGATCCCAAGTAGCCTACTGGTCATTCTGAAACATTCCTTGTCAGACTACCTGTAGATGTTATTCAATATCAGCCTCCAAATGGGCTTTGTGCTAGATGAATGGCGATCAGTAACATTCACCCCCCCCCTGCACAAAAGTGGATCAACAGACCCACATAATTATAAACTCATAAGCATAACATGCCTCATCTGTAAGGCTATGCAAAGTATCAGTATGGAATTAATAAACAAGGATATTGGTACATTTACAAAATCTTGATCCAAACCAGTTCAGCTTTGTCAAGGGCAGATCCTGCCTACTTAACCTAGTAGATTTCTTTGGGAAGATTACTGTAGCAATAGGATGAATGAATAGGAATCTGCAAATTCATTCCTAGTTTAGCACCCATGTCCCTCATGGATAGGGGCAACAAGTAAATATCTCAACATATCTAGCCATTCTGAAGTGTGAACAGTTGCTCTAGTTAATTGTCTATGTTGAAGTGACACTCTGACCCCATGTGCAAAAATGGGTTGTGGGTGGATGGATAGATGGATGGATGGGTCTTTGTTCTGCTCTCATCTGTTTTTATTTTTTTTTTCATATGTAAAATGTAAGGGCTAAAAATTACTATGGGAAAGTAAGGTTTGGCGTTTTAAGATCCTTACAGATCAAAAGACTAGTAAGTACCTATGAACCTCTAGACCTAAAAGATAAAGTGATGAACTGGTGGTAAATTATCTTTTCAAGTATTTTAGTTCTGAGGCTAAGGTTGTGGACATGTTTTGGTATGGTGACTTTGAAATCACTACAACAGTAGAGAAACCAAGGGCAGAGCTTACCAAGACCAGAGGGAGCGTCTAGAGGAATCTCTTCTAGTAGAAATGCATTTTGCATGCTTGAGAATTTGGAGAAATAGAATGGATGGAGGTATTCTGTGGGATTTGTATAAAATCACATGGAAGGAAATGTGATATTTTACTGTGTCGGAAGACTGAGGATCTCTCAGCAGATCTAGTCAGATCAATAGCTCTGGTTGGTTGGATGGTCAGCTACCCGGACCACCTTTAATACAATAGAAAACTGGCTTTCTGAACATCGTCTGATCCTAAATCCCAAAAAAACTAAAATGCTGTTATTTTCACCAACACGTAGGTCTACCACTTTCACCTTTACCATAAAATCAAATGATGGCACAATAATCTCCCATGACCCATCTACAAAACTATTAGGTGTCATCATAGACAATAATCTCAAATTTCACCTACATGTTAACCAAACTATCAAAACCATCAATAAAAAACTAGGGTCACTTTACAGAATAAAAGCCTTCCTAACCCCTCCAGCTAAAATTACCATAGCTCGCTCTCACCTTCTTTCAACCCTTCTGTATGCATCCCCTCTACTCTCGAATTTGAACAAGACTGTCCTAAACAAACTCTCAATTTGCTACAACCGCATTGCCAGGTTTGCCACTGGGCTGCCTTTTAGGACACATCATTGCATCAATCTAAATCAGCTTGGTTGGCTTGAACTACCCAGCCTAATCCAGTATAACCAACTGATTATGGCCTATAAAATCCTCTATAATCTGGACAATACTCCTGCACTTAAAAATATTATCACCCCCTATAACAACCCTAGACCGCTTCGATCCTCTAACAAACTACTAATTCAGACTAGCAAAATTAATAACACAGCCAGTGATTCTCTCTTAGCAATCTCTGTAAGTAGATCCTGGAACTCTCTTCCAGTTGATATTACCTTACTTTCCACCTTAGGTCAACTTAAAACTAGACTCAAACAACATTTGTCACTTAACTGGCTGTGTCAATGTATCAAGCCTGGCTAACTCTCTCTAGAATGTGTAAAAATCTGTTAACCAGTTTACTGTGTAATTTAATTTAATCCTGACTTGTGCTCAGGATGAACTGTAACCTGTGGAACTTGTTTAACTTGCTTACTTATGTAATCTCTGTAAATAGTCTGTTTGTAATATGTAATGCTGGTATTATATAATGCTGTATCTGCTTACCCTTGGAGCTTCTCTCCCCGGCCTCCGCTGAAAATGGACATGCATCCAGTCGGACTATTCCGGTCAACAAATGTAAAATAAAATAAAAAAATAAAAATAAAAATTTGATCAAGAGAGGAAAGCTCGTCAGGCATATTTCTACCAGAGATGTTATTTACCTAATTTGTATTGAATTGTTTAGGAAGTGAAAGAAGGTGATTGGTTTTGATATGAGGTACATAGCTTTTTTTCTTGAGTGTGGCTTTTTCAGTAACTTACTGTTTTGCTCCCTTGAGTTCAGAGTGGGTCATTTTTCCAGAATTTCAAAGTTTCATTGTGTAAATGCATTAGGTTTTAACTGTTATGAGAGACAATAAGACTTGTTGCACTTAACCTAGAGATTATGGAAAATTGTGTGTTTTGAAGGTCTAGTAAATAAAAGTTGTGAGAATAAGTTGGCAGCAGAATTTGGATTAGCAAGGTTAAGAATTTGTGATCAGTCTATTGTTGCTGGACTGTCATTCAATCTAGTTATTTTGGGGGGAAATTTTGTTCAGTAGGGGATAGCTCTAGCAGAACATTTTACTTTTACATTTTGTATGCGAAATGTTAAAGGGCTGAGGTCACTAAAGGTGAGTTGGTGATTTATGATACTGAGGATATCGTTGAGTGGGAGGCTTGCCACCCGGACCCATTTAAGGATTTTGGGGAAAATAAAGAAATTAGTATTAATAGTCCATTTTAGGGGAAAGCTGCATTTTGCCATTATAGTCAATGGCAAGCAGAATCAAAACAATGGCAGGAAACAGTGGTTGCTAAGGGAGAAGGCTCTTGTGTAGTGCAGTAACTACAGATGAAGGCAGTGGGGTATGTTAATGAGAGGATTTATAATGAATCACAATTTTTTTCTAAGTGTCACACTGCACCTAACCGTGTAGGTGCTGTAACACCATCATAATGAAAGGAGGAGCAACTAGCAAAAAAAGGGGGGTGTCATGCTTGCTGTAAAGCACATTGGAGCACCATTGCCTGGGTTTGTGATTAGCTAAGCACAGCTAAGTGAGGGAGTGTGTCTGAGGCTGTATACACTTATTCCATGAACTGAGGAGTATGTTCACACCCAGGGGAGGGCCATTTCTTGCTGTTTACACTAGCTAAATGGGTCTGGGCTTAAACAGGAAGGATATAAGAAAGAAAAAAGGAAATAGTACAACAAGGGAAATGCAGTACAAATCAGGAATATGGGATACTGCAACTCACAATGGGCCATTGAAATCACTCAATAATACAGCTGGCAGGTGGCTGCATAGCTGAAAATGGGAGGAGATGTAAAAAAAGGCAACAGCCCAATAAAGGAGAAATGAAGTAGAAATCACTAATATGGGACTCTTGCAACTCACAATGGGCCATTGAAAGCACTCAATAATACAGCTGACAGGTGGCTGCATAGCTGAAAATGGGAGGAGATGTAAAAAAAGGAAATAAATGACAGCATCACAATAAAGGAGAAATGAAGTAGAAATCATTAATATTGGACTCTTGCAACATACAATGGGCCATGCCAATTACACAATAATAAAGCTGGCAGATGGCTGAATAGCTGAAAAGGGAGGAGATGTAAGTAAAAAAAATAATTAAAAAAAGGACAACAGTAGAATAAAGGCAATCCTGCACAGATTACCAGTAATGCCTCTAACACTCACAGTGGCCAAATCAAGCCATGAGTAATATAGGTGGCAGCTGGAGTGTATCATAGTCAGCCAATCATACAGGCAGCATCTGCAGCACAACAGTATAAAGTATGGAAACACCTTACAGTTTGGTTTTTCCCACAAACTCTGCACCATTGATGTATACATGCGGGGGAATTTTAACTGGAAAAATGTTAGGGGCTGCCATTGCTTTAATCCATCTGTATGTGCTAGAGACTGAGGCTGGACAGGAGGATAATACTAACAACTGCCACAGACCAAGGAGGAGGAGAAGAGTGTTCAGACCCAGGGTAACCTACCAGTGGCTACATAATCTGGAGATAGTAGAGCAATGTAGGGTGGACAGAGACATACTTCAGCAAATCACCGAGCTGTGCCAGCCTCAACTCAGAGCTCAAACGAACAGAGGGTAACCCATCCCAGTGGATACCAAGGTATGTGTACCCATAAGAATTCTAGCTACAGGTACTTTCCAAAGACCTACTGGGGACATGATGGAGGTCTCACGGGCATATGCATTCAGGGCATTCCACAAATTCCTGGATGGCATGCGACCACATGCCACTGAGCACATTTACTTCTCCAACACCTGTGAGGAGAGGACCACCAATGTGAGCCTCTTCCACTATGTAGCAGAATACCCAGAGGTACTGGGTGTCATAGACTGCACACACATCCACATCAAAGCATGATCCGGTGAACAGGGTAGGGTCTTCATAAACTGCAAGGGATTTCCCTCCATCAACTGCCAGGTCATGTGCAATGCCCAGGGCATTATCATGAATGTGTGTACTGACAGCCCTGGAAGCTATCATGACTCCCACATCTGGCATTCATCACAGCTGTACCAGGCATTTGCCAGTGGGGGCAAGCTGTATGGCCATTTGGTGGGGGATGCTGGCTATGCACTGGAGCTGTGAATGAAGACACCCATCAGAAATGCACACATACCCTCACAAGAGTGCCATAATGAGGCACACACACAAACCAGAATCATTATAGAGCATGTGATGTTGATGCTCAAGTCACAGTTCCACTGCCTTGACATATCTGGTGGAGCCTTGCAGTACTCTCCAGCCACATGTGCACACATGTTCATAGTATGTGCCATGCTGCACAATAAGATCCTGTGGAAACAGCTGCAGCAGGAACATCACAGGGAAGGGCCACACAGCCCACCACCATTGCCAAGGACCCCACAGGCACAGAGGACCTCAGAGGAGGAGGCCCCTGAGCCTGCTCCCATAGGCAGATGGAGGCATGCCCAGTATGCTCACGCCTTGCCAAAGAGGCAACGCATAGCACACACACTGACACTGTATGGACCCCCAGGGACTGACACCTCTCTCTGGCTTGAACACACAGTAAAATGGATGACACAGACATCACATTACCTGTAACTTAACATATATAGGCCATGTACTGTGTGCATCCAACATAGGTGGTCCTCAAGCACTTTCCTCATAACTGCTGCAAGCACAAGGTAAGTCAGTCTTCTTAATAAATGAATGGAATAGTATGTTCTGCTAGCATATCTTTGATAATGCTGCATGCATGCAAGGGAATAGGGTGACCTACTGTGATAGCAACACACAACTGACAGCTATGTGGGACACCAGGAAATGTCTGGCCAAAATTGGCCTCCACACACTATGCAGTAGTACTCAAGGTGGCAAATCCCACTGCAGTATAGGTGTGGGGACAACTAAGTGGGGGGTCATAGGTCACAGGCATGGATGTCAGGGTGGGGTCCCATAACCATCCCTCACACCCACACAGCAAGTCAGTTGTAGAAAACCACAGAGAAATGTCTGGTAAAGGCATACAACTGGTGGTAATGTTGAATTAACCCCCTACAGGCTCACACAGTGATAGCACAGAAGGACCCACAGTTGCAGTAAGGCTATGAAGGGTAAGAAGCCTGAAACTCAAATGTAAGGCAGTACAATCTGACCTGGGCTCTTTACTGTTATGCCTCCAGTCCCCAAGACAGAGCACAATAGTATGGTAAACTGAACCAAAATGTAAAGCAAATATCAGCACAGTCTGTGCAAATGTGTACAGTGGACAGGTGTGCCCCCCCCATATACCCACACAAATGCGGTAACATATATGTTTGCATGGAAATAACAGCAAAGTACACATTGGCAGGGCTGTACCAATATACATGAAAACATCTTCCCTGTCCACAATATGCAGTGGTCATTGAGCTATGTGTGGTTAATATTGTCTGGATTTGGCAAGCACGTTCTCCTGGCAGTCGTCTTGTACTGCCCTAGGAACAGTGCTGCGTTTGACAGGGCCATTTGCAAATAACTGCAGTGCCAACTGTTATGCATGTCAGTGACACCCACTACTCTGCCACTGAAATACCTGGAAGTCACAGTGTTATGTGGAATATGCTACACATATTAGCGACATCTTGAAGGATGTGTAGCAGAGGTGGCAATGCTTTTGTGTATCACCGGGTTGCTGGACTGTTCACACATCTGTGTGTCATTACTACACTGGTTGTAGCTGCACCTCACAAATGGCCTTGTTGGGCAAGAATTTACATAGCTTCCCTCATAATATTGGTCTATGCATCATACAACTAGTATTCCCCTGGTAAAGCACTGTGATGATCTGAGGATGTCTGGCATTAGGCAATGACACAATACATTGCAGTTTTAGACTACAGATATGTCAGAAAATGTCTGCTAAACAAAACAAGTACCCTGAGGAAAGTTCTGTGTACACCTAAGAGGTATGGCTGTAGCACACAAAACCTTCAACTAAAGTACACCTATCTCTGGAATGGAGTACTACCCTAACTAGAGAAGATCACACTTCTACACTTTGAAAATCACAGGACATGTTGGAATCCATATCAGAATGTATGACTTTATTGTGTATATATGTCCATGCACACAAACAGCTATGTATACCTCAACTGTCCCCACACACACACACCAGACAAGATTACCCAAAGCTAGCTGTAGGTGGCCCATATGTGATATATCTGCATCTGTTGCATGAGATATGCACACACATATATATCTGGACAACAGATAACATATGTCAAGCATACAGACACATAGATTTGGGGAACTGAGAGACAGGGAGTGATACAGAGAGAGGCACAGGGGGACACAGACAGAGTGAGTCACCCACACAGATACCCTGAATGGCATACAGTGATGTCATGCTGTGGACAGAGGCATACCAGTTGTAAACAGTCACATGTGCCAGCATAAAAGGTGAGCCCCATTGTGTAACAGTACTGAGGTTGAGTTTATAATATCACATCACGTGTGTGCTTGTGTGTGTGTGTGTGTGTGTGTGTGTGTGTGTGTGTGTGTGTGTGTGTGTGTGTGTGTGTGCGTGTGTGTGTGTGTGTGCGTGTGTGTGTGTGTGTGTGTGTGTGTGTGTGTGTGTGTGTGTGTGTGTGTGTGTGTGTGTGTGTTTCTCCATATGTCCAAGTATTAGGAGACTCTTCCCGCTCAGTACACTTCACATTGCTCTACTTAACAAGATCTGCTACTTTCATTCACCTTAGAAGTACCATTGGACACCAATCACACCTTTACACTCTATAATGTGTGCAATAACTGCATAACACTATAGTAGAAATAAGATAGATAGGGGTTGTCATCTCAATACTGAAAACTGGGTGTTTGTGTGTGTGTGTGTGTGTGTGTGTGTGTGTGTGTGTGTGTGTGTGTGTGTGTGTGTGTGTGTGTGTGACAGTTGTGTATGTGAGAGTAAGGGTGTGTGTGCTTGTTTGTAGGTGAAATAGTTTTAGGCCATTCCCACCCACAACATATCCCTGTGCCCCACTTTATCAGTCCTGCTGATGCCATTCCCTTATTGCCACCTTTGGCCAGCTGTCAACCCAGTAAGCTCTGTAGCGTGTGTGATATCTGTGTAACATAGTAGTAAAAATCACTAGCTTGACAGGGATTCTAATCTCAGATCTGGCAAATGAGTGTGTGAGTGTGTGTGTGTGTGTGTGTGTGTGTGTGTGTGTGTGTGTGTGTGTGTGTGTGTGTGTGTGTGTGTGTGTGTGTGTGTGTGTGTGTGTGTGTGTGTGTGTGTGTGTGTGTGTGTGTGTGTGTGTGTGTGTGTGTGTGTGTGTGTGTGTGTGTGTGTGTGTGTGTGCGTGTGTGTGTGTTTCTGTGTGTATGTTTGTAAGAAGAATCATTTTGATAAGTCTCTCACCCAGTGCCCTACTTTAGAAGTCCTGTTGATGTGATTCCCCTTATCAGCACCTTTGGCCAGGTGTTAGCCTAATAAGCTCTGTAGCATGTGTGACAACTGTGTAACACAATAATACAAATCACTAGACTGGGGTTCTAATCTCAGATCTTGCAAATTAATATGTATGTTTGTAAGAAGAAGTAGTTTGATAAGTCTCAGACCCACTACCCTACTTTATCACACCTGCTGATGTCATTTCCCTTATCAGCACCTTTGGCCAGTTGTCAGTGCAGTAAACTCTCTAGTGTGTGTGTGATAACTGCATAGCGCAATAGTACAAATCACTAGCTAGACAGGGGTACTAATCTCAGATTTGGCAAATGAGTGTATGTGTGTGTATGTTAGTAAGAAGTAGTGTTTTTGTAAGACTCCCACCTCTGCCCTTTTTTATCACTCCTGCTCATGTCATCCCCCTTATCAGCACCTTTGGCCAGTTGTCAGCTCAGTAAGCTCCGTAGTGTGTGTAGCACAATAATACAAATCACTAGCTTGACAGGGTTTTTAATCTCAGATCTGGCAAATGAGTGTGTGTGTATGTTGGTAATAAAAAGTATTATGATGAGTCTCCCACCCACTGCCCTACTTTATCACTCCTGATGATGTCATTTCCCTTATCAGCACATTTGGCCAGTTGTCAGCCCAGTAAGCTCTGTAGTGTGTGTGATAACTGTGTAGTACTATAGTACAAATAACTAGATAGGCAGGGGTTCTATTCTCAGATCTGGTAAAAGTGTGTGTGTGGGTGTCTAAGTGTGTGTGAAAGTGTGTATATTTGTAGGAAGAAGTATTTTGGTAAGTTTCCCACCCACTGACATACTTTATCAGTCTTGCTGATGTCATTCTCCTTATCAGCACCTGTGGCCAATTGTCAGTCCAGTAAACTCTGTAGAGCATGCAATAACTGCGTAACACTATAGTACACATAACTAGATAGATAGGGGTTCTATTCTTAGATCTGGCAAATGTGTGAGTGGGTGACTAAGTGTGTGTGTGTTTGTAGGAAGAAGTATTTTGATAACGTTCCCACGCACTGGCAAACTTTATCAGTCCTGCTGATGTCATTCACCTTAACAGCACTTTTGGCCACTTGTCATCCCAGTAAACTCTGTAGTGTCTGTGATAACTGAGTAACACAATAGCATAAATCACTAGTTAGATGGATTCTAATCACAGATCTGGAAAATGAGTGTGTGTGTATGTTGGTAAAAAAAATATTTTGATAAGTCTCCCACCCACTGCCCTACTTTATCACTCCTGCTGATGTCATTCCACTTATCAGCACCTTTGGCCAGTTGTCAGCCCAATAAGCTTTATAGTGTGTGCGATAACTGCAAAACACAATAGTACAAATCACTAGCTTGACAGGGGTTCTAATTTCAGATCTGGCAAATGAGTATGTATGTTTGCAAGAAGAAGTATAATTCTCCCATACACTGCCCTGCTTTAGCACACCTGCTGATGTAATTTCCCTTATCAGCACCTTTGCCCAATTGTCACTCAGGTATGCTCTGTAGCATGTGTGATAACTAAATAACACAAATCGCTAGCTAGACAGGGGTTCTAATCTCATGTCTGTAAATGAGTGTGTGTGTGTGTGTGTGTGTGTGTGTGTGTGTGTGTGTGTGTGTGTGTGTGTGTGTGTGTGTGTGTGTGTGTGAGTGTGTGTGTTGGTAAGAAAAAGTATTTTGCTAAGTCTCCCACCCACCCACTGCCCTACTTTTCAGTCCTGCTAATGTCATTCCCTTTATTACCACCTTTGTCCAATTGTCAGCCCAGTAAGCTCTGTAGTATGTGTGATAACTAGATAGGCAGGGGTTCTATTCTCAGATCTGGTAAATGTGTGTGTGAGTGTCTAAATGTGTGTGAAAGTGTGCATATTTGTAGGAAGAAGCATGTTGATAAGTTTCCCACCCACTGGCATACTTTATCAATCCTGTTGTTGTCATTCTCCTTATCAGCAGCTGTGGCCAGTTGTCAGTCCAGTAAGCTCTGTAGAGCATGTGATGACTGCGTAATACTATTGTACACATAACTAGATAGGGAGGGGCTCTATTCTCAGATCTGGCAAATGTGTGTGTGGGTGTCTAAGTGTGTGTGCTTGTAGGAAGAAGTATTTTGATCAGTTTCCCACCCACTGGCATACTTTACCAGTCCTGCTGATCATTCACCTTATCAGCATGTTAGCCTAGTTTTTAGTCTAATAAGCTCTGTAGCACATGCGATAACTGCCTAACACTATAATACAAATAACTAGATAGGCAGGGGTTCTACTCTCAGTTCTGGCAAATGTGTGGGGGTGTCTAAGTTTGTGGGAAAGTGTGTATGTTTGTAAGAAGAAGTGCTTTGATAAGTTTCCCACCAACTACCCTACTTTATCATTCCTGCTAATGTCATCCACTTTATCAGCACATTTCACTAGTTGTCAGCCTAATAAGCTCTGTAGCATGTGTCATGACTGTGGAACACTATAATACAAATAACTAGATAGGCAGGGGTTCTACTCTCAGATCTGCCAAATGTGTGTGTGGGTGTATAAGTGTGTGTGCAACTGTGTATGTTTGTAGGAAGAAGTGCTTTGATAAGTTACCGACCCACTGGCCTACTGTAACAGTCATGCCGATGTCACTCCCCTTATAGGTTCATTGATGTGTACTAGGCTAATGGCCTTGTAGCCATTACAAGCCTACCCCATGGAAGTGCCCTGTCACTGTGCCACCTGAAGTTAGTTCCCAGTGACCCCATCAAGTAGAGCCACTAGAGTGATGCCTGTGGTGAACTTTCTATTACCCATCCATTCATCAAAATGTCTCTGGAACAAGGTCTTCTAGGTGCTTTGCTTGACATGTATGGGAAGTGTAATTTAGGGCATGTGCCATATCTTGGTGAGGAACCTGTCCTTCCAGCATGTTGTCTTGATTGTGGTATTGAGGTAGAGGTCCGTACAGTGTGTGGTGCAGATAGTTTGGGATGTATTTAGATGTAGCATTTGTAAAAGTTCTGGGCCAGACATGGCTTTGCAAGTCACTCAGAGATCACCTCTAAGTAGGAGATATGAGACAGAGAATAGCTGGAGTCTTTTGAGTTTGTCTGTGTAGGACATGTGTTTAATGCCTAGGATCCTCATTGGGAGGTACTTCTGTGGCCTTGCCAGCCGTTGCAGGTATCTAGTGAGGTACATCATTTTACTTGATGATTGGTGTAATGAGGGAAAAGTATACAGAGAGGATGATCTTCTTCTTCCTGGATGCAAAACCCTTGGTAATGAGATGTGCCATATAGAAGGATTTCCTGACCACAGTGGGAATGTAGTGGTTAAAGGAGAGGTTGCTGTCTACCTGTGTCCCCATACCTCTTATAATGCCTACAGTGTTCAGTGGTCTTCCACAGATGTGGTACTTAGTGGGAACTGAAATTTTACCAAAGGGGCTGATGATGCATTTTGTGGTGTTAAGCTTCAGGCCATGGTTTCCACAACAGTCAGTCATCTCAGTGAGGACTTTCTGTAGGATGCCTGCATCACTTGTGGAGTTAATGATCACTCCCAGCTTGCAATTGTCTGTGAACTTGGTCAGCCAGAGCTCCTTTGTGTTGGCTTAGACTCCTGAGAAGTACATGCTGAACAGGAGTGTAACCAGGAATGATCCCTGTGGAACTCCACTCATGATTGGCTGGTAGTCTGACATGGAGCTCGCTACTTTCACACTATGTGTTCTATCTGTGAGCAAATTTGCAACCCCTGTAGTGATATTTGGGTTGATGCCTAGTTTGGTGGGTTCACCCATAATTCTTGACTGAGGAATGGTATCAAGAGCCTTTGCCAGATTGATGTAGACTGTATGCAGTGCCTTACTGTCATACACATCCCTGGTGACTGACTCAAAGAAGTCAACCAGGTTGAGCAGGCATGATCTCCCTTTCACAAAGCCAAACTGTGTGGGGTCAAGAGTTAGGAGATTACCTATATGTTTATCAATCAGGTCCCTGATGATGTGCTCCATAGCTGTACATATCAGACTCATCGGGCTACTGGACTGATAATTCCCAGGGTCTGTAGTTGCCACACCTTTAAGGAGAGGGATGACTGTAGCAGTGTACCATTTGGGAGGGACAAAGCCTGAGGTGAGGCTGTGACTGAACAGGGCACACAAATGTGGTGCCAAGCATATTTGTAGTTCATGTAGAACACAGCCAGGGATAATTTGGGGTCCCACAGAAGCTGTAATCCTTGGTACCTGGCATTCTTCTGGCATTCTTATTGTTCCCTTAGGGGGTAAAGCTGTCACTGAATATGTTGGCAAAAATGTTGGTAATATCTGTTGATTCAGTATAGGAGGTAGCATTGTGCAGTAACTCAGAGCACTTCTAGGTATTGGCGTGGAGGTTCTTGATATCACTAACAAACAATTTGTGATTGTTGTCAGTGCCTGCTGCAATTCTGCTGTCATAGGCAGCTTTAGATGGTTTCATGAGGGATCTTAAGTTGTTATTGAGGCTAATAAGGGAGTTTTGCCACTCTTGAGACTCCACCTTTTTGTGCAACAGTTTCTTTCTTCTGTTGTACAGGTTATTAATGGCAGGGAACCACCAGATTGGCCTCTATTGTTTGGAGGAGAGTGTCATGGTTCTGTTGGGTATGGCTAGTTCCATGCATTGATGTACATGTGTGTACAGTGCATTTGTATATGATTCAGCAGTCATGCAGGTATTTTCCATTTGCATGGGTGCTGTGAAGTTAGTCACCTCTGTTCATATATGTCCAAAGTCAGCTTTGGAGAAGGTTTTCAAGGTGGTTACCTTTGCAGGGGGTGTGGGTGAGATGTGAATTTCCATGGTGATTATGTTGGATCTGACCAGGTAGTGATTGACTACTGTTGTCAAGCAATGGTCCCATATGTTAGTAATCAACACAGGTCAAGGATGTTGCTTCCTCTCCTGGGTGTCAGAATGAGCTGGTCCAGAGCATTGGAACTGATGAATTCCTGGAAGCGTTGGGCCAGTGTATTGGTGCTTGAGTATCTTTCCCTATTGATGGAGGGGTAGTTGAATGCTGCTAGTATGAGAGTGTTGGGTTGGACCTTGATAGTTTCCAGGGTGTTGAGGAATGTAGATTTATAATCCAGGGACATGGATGTGGACATATAGCAGGCTATGACCTGGATTGCAGTAGTACCCAATGTCAGTTGTACCTGAAGTATCTCAGATGCATTATGCTGGGATACTACTCTGGATGTGTGCATATCCATTATTAATATGGAGACACCACTGCCTTTGTAGCTGTGGTCCATGTTTTGGGGCTGACAGGTGTGGAATGAGTTATAGGTTGGTAGCGCAGGGGTGCTCTCTGCTTTTTTAAACCTGGTCTCAGTTACAGCACATATGTAAATGTTATCCATTTTGAGGAGTACTTTGAGTGGCTGCATCTCAAGATGTAGATGTCTAGTGTTGACCAGCACAACCCTCAGGTTGCATATATGTATAGCTGTTACAGTGGTAATTTGATTTGGAACACCACCTAAAAGGCACTATATGGGTGGAAATACATTTAGCCAGCACCTGAAAACCCAGGGGTGACAGATGCAGGCCATCTCTGGCAAGCCATCACAGTCTGTCAATCATGTTATCCCAAGCAAATAGATGCTGGAGTCCATGAGAGTGACACCAGACACTTAAGCCAATTGTTGAAGTCAATAACTTATTGTTTGTACAGCGGTATAATTCTGGGTGACAGTAGTATACTGCTTAGGACTACTGACATACCTGCCTGGCACACATAGTCTGAGAACTCCACCATGTCTCTTTTCATATAGTCCATGGAGGTGTGTCTCAGGTCATTCACACACACACATGGACAATGACAGAGTGATACTTGTAGTTTTTGTGGAGTGGCCTGAATGGGTTCATTATGTATTGGATTCTGGCACCTGATAGACAGCTGACTGTTACCTCCTCCATGTTTAACCTAGTGAGTGGGGCGTCTGTGTGCCTCACTATTGATTCCCCTATGATTACTGTATCAGGCAAGGTGGTTGGCCTTTGTGGCTTAGGTTGAGGGGCACACTGTGTAGGTGAGATATGTATCCTGTAGTTTGTGCTGTGTTGTGGTGATTGAGTGGGGGTCTGTCTTGGTGGTCTCTGCTGTTTGGGTAAATGTCTATTGAGTGCCTCTGTGAAGATGGGTGTGTGGTTATTGTTTTTTATATCAGAGCTGTGATTGGAGGTGTTCTGGAGAGTATGCGTTCCACGTGGTGTGTTGCAGGTGTTGACCCTTCTCTTCTTGACCAGCAAGTCCAGTCTTTGCTGGAGAGTGCATATCTTCCAATTTGGTGATATATGGGGTATCTTCCACAAGTCTGAGTGTTGGGAGTTTAAAGGAGAAGGTTGTCTGTATACATGAGGCAGTTGCAACAGTGCCTCAGAATGTCCAAGTGCACCAGGTTAATTGTCAAAAGCACAGAGTTCTCCACTTTAATCATGCCAGGATGGGTGGTCATAACTACTAAGTACTGGAGCTAATTCAGTGAGGAATGACTACTGCTAATGGCTCGCGGGAATGCTAGAATAACTGATAAAAAAAACTGTTGAAGTGCAAAGGTACTAATCTATTTGAAGTGCAGGAGAAAAAGAACTAGCAAGATCTAAGGGAAAAATTGAAGGCAGACTTTGTGGTGCCTCTAACAGTTTATCTTAGCTGTGTAGTTATCAGGACCTTAGGCCAATTATCAGCCCAATAAGCTCTGTAGTGCTTACAATAACTGTGTAACACTATAATACAAATCAGTAGAGAGGCAGGGGTTCTCATCTCAATATTGGCAAGTGTGTGTGCTTGTGTGGGGATCAAATCAAAATGGAGAGTCAAACCAGAAATATCAAAGGCAACTGTGAAAAGCATCAACACAGAAGGAAAAGCAGTTTATTTAGCGCTTTCATCCGCCAAATGGCTGGACTTCCTCAGAATACAAACCAGACACTGAACAAGCGTATAAATACCCGCCCAATTAAAGTCAATAGAACAAAGTAATGAATTAATTGAATAATTGATTCTTGATGCATAAAGAGAAAATTAAAGTGAAATACCCAATGCTTATAAACAAATACAAAAATGAAAACATACACAATATATAACCTATACATGTTAAATATTCTTGTAAACCATAAAAATATATATGCATAAATATATATAAATGTAATAAATTGAAAATATAAAGCTCCTAAGTGCATATAAAAAACATACATGAGCAATACACATAAAATAACAAATATGTAAAAATATATATGTTTAAAATTTTTTGTTTAAAATATTTTTAAATGACAAACATAGATTTAAGCTTGAGGAGACTAGCAATTTAAATGACATCATTGAGACCTGGAGAACGTGCAGCATTACACCAAAGCTGCCAGCTAAGATCCAGGAATTCAAGAAAAATATCACGGGGACCACCTCTAGGGTCAACATCAACATCGTCTAAAACAGAACATTTGAATTAATGCAAAGGAAAACCCTTGATATGTCTGTAAAGGGCATTTTGCTCATTCTTTTTACTAATGTCATAATAATGCAGATAAATCCTGTACCTAAACTGTCTGATGATTTTGCCAATATAAAAACAAGTACACTGTTGACACAAAGCAACATAAACAATGCCCTTACTATCACAATTGAATCTCTTCTTGTGCTTGATTTTACCATAACCATGTACAAAGCATTCAGTACCCTCAAGAATAAATTTACACTGAGAACAGTGACCACATTTATTTACTCTACCTGTATATGAATTGGACATGATTCTTTCAATCATGGTTTTAAAACAGGTATCATTTTGATAAACCACCAACGGTCTTTCACCAAGTTTGTTAGAAATATTCCCATCACATCTGAAAATCTCCCAAAATGTATTAATGATGCACTTGATTTCCCTGTATTGTAAATTAAATGGCAAAATCAAGGCCCTACCATGAGACAAGCTGGTCGATACCAAACTAGAATCAACAAGATTAACAACTTAAACAAGAGACTTGCCAAGAAGGGGGGTATAAATCCCCCTTGACTTCATTGACATGGAGGAGAATATTAATTCCTTATCGGATGCAGTTAACAATTTAACTGCTCTAGTTCAAAGACTCACTGAACAAGTCAATGATTCAGTTCATTTGAATCATTGTGGGCAAATTTCAAACAGTCAACTTCTGGTTTCCGGTTCAAGACAGAGCCAGGATGAGGAGATTCCACCGGGGCAATGTACAGGCATGCCCAATACTCAGGCCGATGTACAGAGCTTTGTTCCAGTTGCCAGTACCAGTAACCAGGTCCATGATATTTCTAATTTCAGTCTCAAGACCTGGTTAAAAGAGGGGTTGTCTCTACATTTGGCTACAGACATTCAGTCCAACAATTTTGGCAGTTTGGATAAACAGTTAAAAACATTTCAAGATATGGTGGTGAAATACAGAAAGTTTCAGCTTGAGTGTGACTATTTGCATGAAAGCATCAAAGTAGAAAGGATACCAAAAGGTCTTTCTTCATGTAAATACCCATCTGGACTTATTCATGATTCAGACTTGCACCGTGAGTTGATTTCTCTTTTCAATAAACAGGGTTGTGAACTGTTGCAAGTTTTGATTCGGCATTATGAGAAACAAATGGCGGATTTAAACAAAGCCATAGAGACTTTAGACAGTTCTATTAAAAGTGATTTATTATTTGACGTTAAATCTGAACAATATAGGCATGTCTTTATTAAAACTGATCATTTGTTACTTGAATTAAAAGCAAAAAAAGTTAAGAAATGTAACCGTGATGAACAGGAGTATGTGAAAGGCATGGCTTATCCATGACCACCAGTTGTACATCAAACTGTTTATGAAGGTGATATTGTTGGTGTATACCGAGATGCTGGTGTGATGGTTAATGAATTGGAAGGCCAGGATAATTTCAATTGATGACATCCCTTTAGACAACCCCCCCCGAGGAGATCTGAGAGATTAATGAATCAGAGGGGGGGACAATCAGAACTTCTGTCAACAATACCCACCCACCCAAACATTCCCCCAACAAGCATGGACTAGGGGGAAGGGGAAGGGGAGAGTGAAAGGGAGATCGGGTTGGTGGCAGACATATTAGAATTGAACACATATCCTATGGTTGAAATTATTTTTAACACTACAGGTGATTTTAAAGTGTTTAATTATAGCCATGTTGATGTCACTGAGGAGAGAGCCAATTTATCTGAAAAAGGTTTAACATTTGTTCCTGCACAGAAAGCCAAATTGGACCAGGTTTTGGTTCAATTCAAGTTGTTTTTGAGGAAACTCAATTTTAACATTCTTTTTGATGATGGCTTGTATAACACAGATTTACATAGGAACAAAAGGCCCAATACATTTAATCCACCCCTACATCCTTTAATACTTGTTTTTGAAAAACTTTGTGAAGATGAAATCAGGAAAACTGTTAGTATTCCATCTTGTTGCCTTATTAACTTAAGCATGGATGAACATATTTTATTGCAGCACATTCGTAGTGAGGCATCTATTCGTATCATTTAGCCAGACAAAGATGGTGGACTTGTGGTCATGAGTACGAATGATTACATTAACAAAATGTTTTCTATTTTATTTTCAGGTGTGTATGAAGAAATATCTCTAAATGAGTTAAATGGGGTTCTTCATCAAATTGACCTGGCCCTTGAGGATCTTTTTTTAAACAATCAAGTCTCACTTAGTGAAATGGACTATTTCAAGGTCCAATTTCCTAGAACACCTACCATTGTTGGTATTCCCAAGGTTCACAAATGCCTTGAGGATCCCCCACTGAGGCAAATAGTTGATGCCAAAGGGTCCAAGACATTCTTTATTGCTAAATATATCGATCAGGAGACCAATAATGTGTTTAATAATTATCCTGCATTTTTAAAGGATTTGTGGGATTTTTTTTTTATCTAATGTCAATGACAGTTTATATAGAGAAGATATTTTTTTGTATGCATTGATGTCAAAGATTTATATTCCAGCATCCCACATGATACTGGCCTTGACTGTTTTTTCAATATTTACAGTGCATATTCTTGGACATGACAAAAGTTTGATTATCAGTAGTCTCATGGATTTAGTTTTGCAAAATAATTTCATTAATTATGAGGGCCATTTATTCAAGCAAATCCAGGGTGTTGCCATGGGTGCTGCTTGTGCACCTGTATTTGTTAACATAGTTATGGCCTTTTGGGAAACTAATTTTATTTTTCCTTCTAAGTTCAAAGATAGCTGGTGTTTATATAAACACTTTATTGATGATATCATTATTTTTTGGGTTAACACTAAGGAAAGACTTGAATCTTTTTTGAATTCATCAATTCTTCTACAGATTTTTTAAGGTTTACAATGTTAGTTGATGCCACGCAGGTTAATTTCTTGGATGTCACTCTTTCTAAGAACAGGGAATCAGGAAACTTTGATTGCACATTATATAGGAAACCGACTTTTTCAAATTCTTACTTGCATTTCCAGAGTTGGCATCCTATCCATCAAAAGAAGGCCATTGTCAAAGGCCAATGTGTCAGATTGGCCAGGATGGTTAGGCAAGAAAGTTATTTGACATGTTTTTGAGGAGGGGTTACCCTGAGGATTTTTTAACATAAATCTTTACTGAAGTTACAGTGAAGAGATCATCTGGGTTTTATACCCCCTTCTTGGCAAGTCTCTTGTTCAAGTTGTTAATCCTGTTGATTCTAGTTTGGTATCGACCAACTTGTCTCATGTTAAGGCCTTGATTTTGCCATTTAATTTACAATACAGGGAAATCAAGGGCATCATTAATACATTTTGGGAGATTTTTGGATTTGATGGGAATATTTCTAACGAACTTGGTGAAAGACCATTGGTGGTTTATCAAAAAGATACCTGTTTTAAAACCATGATTGAAAGAATGATGTCCAATTCATATACAGGTAGAGTAAATAAATGCGGTCACTGTTCTCAGTGTAAATTTATTTTTGAGGGTACTGAATGCTTTGGACATGGTTATGGTAAAATCAAGCACAAGAAGAGATTCAGTTGTGATAGTAAGGGCATTGTTTATGTTGCTTTGTGTCAACAGTGTACTTGTTTTTACATTGGCAAATCCATCAGACAGTTTAGGTACAGGATTTATCAGCATTATTATGACATTAGTAAAAAGGATGAGCAAAATGTCCTTTATAGACATATCAAGGGTTTTCCTTTGCATTCATTCAAATTTTATGTTTTAGACAATGTTGATGTTGACCCTAGTGGTGGTCCCCTTGATATTTTTCTTGAATTCCTGGAGCTTAGATGGCAGCTTAGATGTAATGCTGCACGTTCTCCAGGTCTCAATGATGTCATTTAAATTGCTAGTCTCCTCAAGCTTAAATCTATGTTTGCCATTTAAAAAAATTTTAAACAAAAAATTTTAAACATATATGTATTTTTACATATTTGTTATTTTATGTGTATTGCTCATGTATGTTTTTTATATGCACTTAGGAGCTTTATATTTTCAGCTTATTTCATTTATATATGTTTATACATATATATTTTTATGGTTTACAAGAATATGTAACATGTATAGGTTATATATTGTGTATGTTTTCATTTTTGTATTTGTTTATAGGCATTGGGTATTTCACTTTAATTTTGTCTTTATGCATCAAGAATCAATTATTCAATTAATTCATTACTTGGTGCTATTGACGTTAATTGGGCGGGTATTTATATGCTTGTTCAGTGTTTGGTTTGCATTTTGAGGAAGTCCAGCCATCATTTGGCGGATGAAAGCACTAAATAAACTGCTTTTCCTTCTGTGTTGATGCTTTTCACAGTTGCCTTTGATATATATATATATATATATATATATATATATATATATATATATATATATATATTTGTGTGGGGATCACACTCAATGTGTGTTATACCATTTTGAGTTGTGTACCAACCTGTAAACTTCCCATCACCCTACTTTACTAGGCCTGCTGATGTCATTCACCTTAGAAGTACCTTGGCACAAGGTGAAGTTATGTAAGCTGCATGGCGCATCTGATAACTGCATAACACTATAGTAGAAATAACTAGATAAATAGTTCTAATCCCAATGCTGGCAACTATTTGTGTGAGAATCATATACTGTATGAGTTATACCATTTTGAGTTGTGTACCACCTTTTAAACTTCCCATCACCCTACTTTACTAGGCCTGTGTCATTCAACTTAAAAGTTCCTTGGGATGAGGTGAAATTATGCAAGCTCTGTGGTGCATCTGATAACTGCGTAACACTATAGTAGAAATAATTACATAGGTAGGGATTTTAATCTCAATACTGGCAACTCTCTGTGTGTGGCTTTGGGTGAAGATCATATCTTGTTTGGCTGATACCCTTTTGATTTGTATACCATTCACCCCTGTTTACCACCTCCAGATGGCATTACTTTATACAGCGTGGTAATGGCATCTGCCTCACATGCAGGATGTTAAAACATTGTGCACACCATACCAGTCCTCTGTACAGATGTCTATGGAATATCCAGATGTTTGCAACCTATATGTGGTCTGTATCTCTTACCAATGCTTGTGTATGTGATATTGTTGCCAAAGCTGCCAGAGTGAGTGTAGTGACACACATGCCAGCATCAGGCATCATGCCTGACTGAAACATTATGTTGATACAACATCTGCTACACTATTACTTTTCCAGGCTTGTAGGAGTAATACATAACTCCACATCCTATTTCTGGTGGGTTATCTCACCATCCATGAAGGCATTCAGAACATTACGTGTCGTAAGAGGTAGTGTGTTATGTCCCATGCATATAATCTGTTTGGGGCATGTCATGTGTATGTAATAGTAAAGTACATCGAGGTGAAAATGTAGGTTTACTAATTTGTCAATTGCCAGCTGTGTTTATATTACTGTGTGCACATCCCCTGAGTCAGTCCTTACTTGTGTGTATGCAAATGATATACCATTTTGTCTCCCTGTTCCACCCGGTGAACCCAGGAATACATACCACAAACATATCATACATAGTATCATGCATGCCCTCATGAACTGCATCAAGATTGAGTGTATTGGAAAGAAATGGAAGGGCCAACAGTTGTTAACAGGTGAATCTCTTGCAGTTAATGTAATGGCTATGCTTGTGAGGGACCTGCTGACAGTAATGCAGTAACCTGTTCTGTATGTATGAGCATGTGGTACTACACAACACTGAGCTGACATGTATGAAGGCTACCTGTTTGTGACAAGGAGTATGTATGCAAG